>NC_060281.1:43590997-43717223 GCF_021613505.1 Equus quagga
AATTTCTAATATGCACGTTTTTAGGATTACAAGTGGGGGGATGGGGAGAATTCATTCAAAAAGTTTTCATTTCATTTTCCTTAGGTGGTATGTCAAGAGGCTGGGTTCAAGGCTAACATGCATCAATAACGAAAGGCTCTACTCAATTCACCAACCTGGGTGGCGCTACTTCTGGCTTAAATATTCTCTCAAACAAGACGAAAGCCGGCAGTTTGAGAAACGTGCATGTCAAGTACAGCTTGACCATCTCAGACCGCAAATGCTTGAGCCAACACTTGCATGTCCACGCCGAAAAGTGCTTTCTAGGGAGCACCCTTTTTGGTCAGAAAAATCTCAGCAGTTCCTAAGCAATTTTAATTTGCCACACTATATTTTTACAGACATCTCTGAACAATTAAAACACTGTGTTGCAAATTGAAATTGCTCATGCCTAGTTGCAAATTTTATTGCCACAGATGGGGTCCCTAAGAAGCACTATTAACTTTAATGGCGACTTGTTGCTCCCTGATTATGAGTCATTCTCAATAAAGTAATTTAGGGATCATCTCCACCATGGTGGAAAGGGAATGCACGGTAACAACAAAAAAGAGGGAGGGCAGGCAAGATCCCAGAAGGAAAAAACAAACATGGTGTGAACTGGGAGGAAGAACATAGGCTTGTAGCCAAAGAACGAATCAAGTGAGCACGGAGGAGAAAGATGGGAGCCTACCACGGAAGGTAAGGAATGTTCTGTCCTCTTCCTGGAGATCTGGGCGTAGCTCACCCACCCCAGGCTTGTCCCAAATGGTGTGAGTCACACATAAGATTTAAGTGGATTCATATTTGCAAGGCTTTCCAACAATAACTTTTTTGAAGTTTTACAATTAGTCTCTCATCTGAACCGTATCAGAAAAACAGACACAGAAAGAGCCATTCTCATGCTTATTCATTAAAGTATGCCAGCAAAAGGTAGGTGTTCTAATTGTAAAAGATTTGCTAGCTCCTTGTGCAAAACTGAACTACTATTAATGTTCTGGTATGGTTTCTTCCCAACATTCAAAAGTGTATTTTTACATAGATAATATTGTATATACAATCTTATATTCCTTTTACATTTTCTAATGTAAATTAAACTTAGATGTACATAAAATGCCTCAACAGCTTTAATGTTTAATATTCGCTCATACACTTTCACTTATATAAGTATTTCTCTATGGGTGTATGATAGGGCTGTTGTCATATTTTTCCCATTTAAAGAGCTTTTTGCTTGGAGATTTCATGCATCTGAATGATACAAGATAAAAGTGTGTGCGTATATATCTTTGAAAAGGTATATATCTTTTGCCTATAAGATGTGCAAAAAAGAAGTGCGATAGGAAAAGTGTATTCTGTAATCTTAATCACTTAAGTAACTTTTATTAAGAATTAATAATTGATGTTAACTTTGGCCCTTTTAAGCCTACAATTTCTCATGGATCCCAGACTCTGCATGGTGCCCTTAATGGTACTTTTTAGAGAGGGATTTTACTGTCTAAAACATGTCTAAGTATGTTTACTTTAGTAGTTCCACTGTAAAAGCAAATGCAAGTGGGAGGATAGAAAGAGAAACAACTGTGAAGGAAGGAGGGAGGCAGGAAAAGACAAAGGAAGAACTGGGGGGCGAGGGGGCTGCAAAAATGTGCTAACCATACCCTAAGATCTACACCATTGGTGAACTTTAGACACACTTCAATTCATTTCTCAAAATCTCCCCTGAAAAACATCTTCTCCCATGTTAAATGGATGGAACAAGAAAGTGAGTTCAGATTTAACAGAATGCAGAAGGGGACGGGTAGTGAGTGCAGGAGTTCAGAGAAGGCAGGAGGGACGAGGGGGCTGAGCATGCAGTTTACGAGAGGGAAAGGCAGAAGAAACATTCTGTGGACATCCCCCTTCCTTTCTGTTCCTCAACTGCAGCTCTGCGGTGTGGGCCGACCCCAGAGCCAACAGAGCTGAAAAAGACCCTCCCTCCACGTTCAGTGCTGGGTCAGGCTCTGCGGCAGCTCCGGGCGCCATAAGGTCATTGCTAGGTTTGGCACAAAACGCTCCCACTCAGTGAAAATAGGCCTGCGAAGAAGAATGAAGCAACCGCCAGGAAAGAACCACTTTGCAAACAGACTTCCAAGGAGAATTAGCCTCTTGAAAACCTCTGTGCAAAAGTTCACACCATCAAACAGCTGCTCCTTAATGTCTCGGGGTTCTAATTAGCCCCCAGCTCCTGATTTGCACAGAACTTCTCGCCAATGGTGACCAAGCTCCTTTGCTCTTCTCTGCACCGTTCAATCTCAGAAGTGCTCTTGGTTAAAAACTAGGTCAGAAACTTATCCACTGAGCAGCATTTACTGTCGTTTCAAATGGCATATTCTGTTCAAGAGGTTATGATAATAAAGGCAGAGCTGCAAACCTCCTTTCAAGTTCTGGCACGCACTTGCCAGTTTGGAATACTGGCTCGTTACCTTATCTCAGTTTGGCTCTTTTAGACACAAACCCACTGAACTCTGACTCTCTTCTGGACGAATACAAACCATTTCTAGAATGACTATATCAAATTTTATTTATCCTTTTTCTTCCAGCTTTAACCTAACAGCTCCATGCCAAAAAAAGTTCTTGTTTCAAAATGTATTAACATGCTTCACCAATGCCAAAGTTTACAGCATAGTTATATCCTGCCACAGAAAGGATGGGGCGCGACGAAGGTTAGCGAGGGAGGGAAATGGATAGAATAGGGCAGCTGTTTTTTCAATAAACTCCAGCAGAAAACCTCCCACTTCCCCTCGCTGCTTCTTCCACACCCCCAGCAGAGAGAAGCAGGAGGAGGCAGCATGAGAAATTTTATTCCTCCAAGGCAAATCAAGCTGGCTCATTGTTTTCTCAACTCCCACACAATTGACCAAGATCCTTTCTAATTCACCCGGAGAGCTTAAGGACACCGGCCAAAGGGTTTGTCTCGGCCTCCCTGGATGCTGACTCCCCTTCTGATGGAGCCCAAGAGGCTGCAACCTCCTCCCCATCCATCCTCACCCGAATCTTAATCCACACCATCCTCTCCAGCCCAGGACTGCCGAGCTCTGAGGCACACACGGCAACGTCACAAAAGTAGCCAACTAAAAAGGTGGGGATTTTTCATCCCACACGGTCCAAGAATACACTGTAAATCCTCTCCCCACAAAAAGACACAGCGGCTGTCAACTGTCCTCATGCTCCCCAACTAGCATGTCCTCCAAGCTCAGCAACCGGGCTTCTCCTTTCTCTTCTGCAGTGGGAAGGGAACTCGAGAAAGGCAGGACAGAGCAGCTGCAGCCCACCCCTACTCAGCCGGCTGAAAAGCTCTAATTTGTTAACCTAGAAAACTCTGGGGCATTGCAATCAGTGTGGCTCCACCCCAGCAGTACCTCTGATGATTTTTTTCCCTTCTAGTGGGCAAACAGAGAAAAGGGAAAATAAGGACAAATGTGTTCAAAACAGAAACACTGCATAACACTAACTTGGCTTTGGGCAAGGACCAGATTACAGGCCCAACACCTCCATTTCTGTCCAAGTGGAAAGAGAAACTACAGGGTGGAACTCTGATCCAGCTGTGTGAACTCTGCTGCCCGGAGACTGCCAGCTTGGGAGGATCAACATAAGCCCAAATTGCTCCTCAGTCCCCAGATGCCCCCCCCCTTTTTTTTTTTTCAATTCTTCAGAGTTTGTTAGTTCTTTTTCGTAAACTGATTCTTTTTTAATGCCGTGGGAATTACTGTGGAACAGTCTTTTAGCTTCAAAACTGACATTCCTGGTATGAAATGGTTCAATATTAGGGGAGATGGTATGTTTACATGAACTTTTCATTTAAAAAGGCTCTGAAACCTTTCTCAAAATGACTGAACTGTAACCAAAGTGATGTGAACTGATGTTGATGTCATGGCTCAGTTAACTGCTGGGAAAAAATATATATATACCAGGTTTAGGTAGCATTCATCTAAGATCAATGTTATAACATGTTGCCCATCACTGATTTTAAAAACGTAGCATGAGTTGGGGTATCATGGGCACTAAAGTTATCAAACATCTCTAGATGCACATTTGATAGAACCTAACTCACATTAATTGCCTTGAAGACCCATCTGAATTCTACAAATTTAAAAAAATATATATTTCTTTGAAAGGCATAAAATAACATTTTTACAGTTTCAGCCTAGTAAAAATATATAATTAACATCACAATTGTTGCTACAAAAATTGTATTTTTAAAATACACCTAGTCTCAAATAGATGTCACGTACCCTTGCTACAATTTAGGTCACACTATTTGTTTATAACTCCTACACACACCCTGTGTTTTTCTTCAAATTGAGAGAATAAGGTAAAATCTAATTAAGCCAACTACTAATTCCTAATTAGTAAAATAGAAATTGAAAATCTGATCTTTTCTTCTGACTCTTCCCTCTCCATTTCCATGACGATCTGAGCATAAATGGAGGTTGGGGACAGGAGAGAATCAGGTGACAGTTGGAAACACCCAAATATTATGAACTTTCATTCCCCAATCTAAGGCCTAGGCAGTGGGATTTAACATCTGATTGAGGGTTTGTCAGTCAAATGGACCATCCCAGGAACAAAACCAATTAACTTTAGTTTTGATGGTAGAACTGAATCCAGTTGTGGGAAACAGGAAATATATCTCTCCACACACATCCCCTCCTCCTCTCCCTGCCCTGGTTAATGTTCCCTCACCTCCACCATCACCTGTAAGGAATTATCTGCAACCAAGCAAGAATTCTTCTTAACTTAATATGAACTCTGCTGTCTTTCTGCAAAGAAACCAGAATATAACATTCTTGTATCTCAATGAGCCTCTAGAGCATCAGGAGACACAAACCCAAAAAAGGAAGACAAAACACACACACACACACACACACACAGATTCCAAAAGAGGCGAGTACTACGTTTTTCCATGTCTTCCTGTAGAGGTGGAGTCACATGGCCTTTATGGGACAAGCCACAAGATTCCTGCTTGGAATGTCCAACACTGCTTATCCATAGGATTAAACTGCTAAATAAAAATGAATAATACTTGTGATTCATCTTTTCTAAAATTATTGACATAGCTGTAACAGCCTTAGGCAACCAATCAGAAACCTCCATTTAAAGTCACTATTTTTGTTAGTTTAAAATAGTGATTCACTCTGCCTATATCTGACCACAAACTATTTACAGTTATCTGCAAGATCTATAAGTCCAAACAGCACAACCAAATAATTAGTTGAGCAATATCACATTCTCCCAACACGCCGAGAACTTCTTAAATACCTAGTATCGAATGGGGAAGGACCCAATGAAAGAATTTACATCCTAAGCCCAGAAAAGATACAAGTTCTCCTGTGAAGAATGTACCACTCCAAATACTTCAGGAGAGAAGGGTGAGATGAAACCAGTTCCAGACATACAAAGTTAAATACTATTATTAAAGGACCCCAGGGCATTTGCTCCACAGCTCAGAGTGACCTAAGAATTTACTACATTCAAATGTAGTTTCAGGTTTGCAAAAAAAGTACAGCTACATGTTTACATTTCCAGAGACAGAGCTGCCCTCTACCCTCTTGGCCTTCTTGCAAGAACGAACTTGAAAATAAGTATCTACGAATGGCTTGCTTATCTCCCTCTCTGGGCCTGTCCAGCCAGGGAGAGGCATGCGGTTCTTTCAAGAATGGCTGTCTCTAGAGTACATTTCAGAAGACAGAAAAAAACAAACAGGATCAAAGGAATACAGGGGGAGAGGCAGAAATGAATACTACCTCACTAGATCCCATATTTACCAAAGCCATCAGATTCTCAGGCACAATTTGCCTTACTTTTTAAAAACTGCCAAGGTACATCACATCTCATATTGCTGCCATTTCAGATGGAGTCCAGATTCCCCTCGTCACTCTAACTTCACTTGACCACAACGTGACCTGAGTTCTTCCAATTAAAACTAGGAAATCTAAATGTTGGTCTGTATCTCCCACAGCGTAGGAAAAAAAAAATAGGAAAGCAATCTTACATTAAATAAAAATGCTTACACTGTGAGAAATACTACTGGGAAATGACAATTTTCAAGTCTCTTATAATATGATTATGGCTACTAGCACGAAAAGGGATTATTCTCAACTGAAACAGAAAATTAAGAAGCAAAACTCTAGGTAAGAAAAAATACACACCCAGCTGGCAGCATTTCTCTACCTGAAAAGCACTCATCAATCATTCTGGCTGTCCTGCGATAAGGCTTCTGCAAACCCACCAGCGAAATGAGAGTGTGGCCAATTCCTATGCATTTAAAAGAGGACAGATATGTCACACTATGCAAAACATGGCATCACGTGATCAGAAGGACATTTAATAATTTGAAGCTGGACCATCAATGTCAGCAAATACTTTAGAATTTAGTGCCTCTCAAACAGCCCCTTTAGGACGTTCCTGAAAGATCCTTTATGCACTCCAACCAGTTTTTGTTTCTTCTGTAGTGTCCATTTGCAAAAGGACCTGGGATGTCCCGAAGACATATGGGGGACATCATGCTTGGACATGAAGCTCAGAGGAGAAAAGACACATGCAACTGAGAGAAAAAAAAAAAAAAAAAAGCAGCAATGCATTTTCCAGGACTTCCCTCAAAAGACAGCCACTGCATCCTATCAAATCAAAAGCCCTTGCCTATGGGAACTTTTATTACAGCTCCTATCAAAAGAACAGGGAAAAAAATGAGCTTTCCGGTTTTCACAGGAAAAGAATGATTTCCAAATTATGACCTTCGAGAGCTCAAGAGAGGGAATGACTTATTCGGAGTAAATGTGAAACACATGGTTTCCTCACGGGGTTTCTGTCCAGGCTGTGCAGTTATTGCTCTTATATGGAAGAGACAAATTATTAAGATTTAAACACAATAACCCGTAGAATGGACCATACATTCCTGTCTGAGGCCTGAGGCTTTAAATAGGGGTTCCAAGGATAAGTAGGGAAACATCACGCTCCTCACTCCAGAGACAAGGGGAGCAGTTGCATCCCACACACGAGGAAATGCAGTTGGCAGGCCACAGTCAACGGGACATCCCCCCCAGCGGACCCATTTTCAGAATGAGAAAGAAATTTCAGCCAATGGGAGAGGCCAGTGGCGTCCCTGAGAAATATGGACACCCATCCATCCAATGTTGGGTGGGTTTTGGGAGGTTTTTTCCTTCCCTTTTGTCATTTCTCTTTGTCCCAGTGACTCTTAACCGCCGCCGTAGAGTAGAATCATACGGAAGGTAAAAAAAAAAAAAACCCGCTAACATACATCTAGAGTTAAGAACCACTGTTCTATCCCCATCTGATTTCAACCTCACTAATTCAGTATTAAAATATATCATTTAGACTTTTGATGGGAACTGTCAAGCAAGCTCTCCTTTATCATCATTTTTTTTCTGGAGAGGTCCAAGAGGCTCTCAAGGGAACATTAGTACATTTTCCACGGTGTGCCAAGTATACTCCATGTTGCTATGCGCAGAGCGTCCCTAAGTAGAGAAGACATTACACACCATATGGGAATTGCAGCTCACTCCGGCGGAGCCACTGGCTCTCCACCCCACCCCCACCGCCTTTCTAATGTATGTCACACACTTCTCTTGAGGGAAGGCATGGGATAGCATTTCTCAGGAGGTCCTATCCAATTTCCTAGCAATCTGTAACACAGGAAAGAGCTCTCTGCAGTCTGTCACCGTGATACAAAGGCTTCTCACAGATACCTCGACGTCAGTCTCGCCCTAAACAAACAAACATCCAGCTAAGCAGAGCTAAACACATTCCCTGAACAATTCCAAGGATGTGACTGCAACGGCAGTGCTGTTGATTGCACTCAATTATCTTTTATTGTTACAAAAGCTGTATACAACCAGCAGCCCTCACCCCCTCACCACACCCATCCATATCAGCTGCCTGCCTCTCCTCTTGACCGTTTCTCAGGTAATAAGTATGTCTGTGGATATATATAGGGATAAGATTACCAGAATCTTAGAAGGATGTAAACCACAAAAAGTTGTGTTACATTATGAATACAAAGGCTTCATTCTGGAAAGTGTACCCATTCACAGACCAAAAATCAAGAACTTTGGGGAAAAAATGGCAGCCTTAGATTTGAAAATACTTGAATGATAAATGAAGAAACTTGCCTAGGCCAAACGACATTCTAAATAAGTTTAAAAAATTAAATCACTGTGTAGCTACATTAATTCCATCAAGAGTAGGTTGTTTTGCACATAACACGGTCTTAGCATTTACTTAAAGTTTCTATTAAAAGTGGGAAGTCCATGCAATGAAGACTCAGATGTAATAACAGCTGCTTTTACTAAATAATTCGTACGTACCAGGCGTCGTGCTCCGTGCTTTGTATATTTTATTTCATTTAACTCCCTCAACCCAATGGAGGAATGACTAGATGAGTACTAAAGCTTCAATAAATAAAGCAACATGTCCACGGTCAGCAAAGCTAGAGGATGACTGAGCTGGGATTTAGACAGAAGGATGGCTGATTCCAAAGTTCTTAACCATTTCTAGAAACTATTACAGTATCTTTTATAAGTGAGTAATGTACTGAAATACCACTCGCATCACCATTTAAAAAAAGGGAATCTGAATTCTCTTTTGACTTTTAACCTAAGTAAAGCATTCATTACAGAGCAGTGGGGAGAGTGTGGCGTTTGGAATCTTGCCTCCAAAATAAACTGACCAGAGATGGACCTCTGAGCACCCATGTTCTCTTCTGTAAAATGAGAACAGCAATGTCAAGCTCAGGGTTGTTGGAAGGACTAAATGAAATGTCCCATTAAACTCAATAACTGTTAGCTTTCTTCCCTCTCACAGCCTTGGTTTTCTCCTCTGTCAACTAGGGATAATAAACCTTATCATACCACTATGACAGGTCTTTAAAGGGAAAAACACTTATAAAGATGAAAATGCTGGGGCCAGCCAGGTGGCATAGCGGTTAAGTTTGCGCACTCTGCTTCAGTGGCCCGGGGTTCGCAGGTTCAGGTCCTGGGTACAGACCTACACATCACTCATCAAGCCATGCTGTGGCAGCATCCCAAACAGAAGAACTAGAATGCCTTAGATCTAGGATATACAACTATGTACTGGGGCTTTGGTGAGAGAAAAAAAAAAAAAAGAGGAAGATTGGCCCTGTACTAACATCTGTTGCCAATCTTCTAGAAAAAAAAAGAAATGCAGAATTTCAGGCTAAAAAAAATAAAAATGCTTGCAAAGTGACAAGGAATAGTTTCGAAAAGCTATGTTTCTGATCATTAGCACTTTCACATTGACTGAGTCCAGAAAGAAATGATAAATTATCACTTAATTCACATTGAGGAGTTCCCATTTAAGAAAGTCTGAACTTTGTTCTTTGGTAAAGCAAATTTTCCTGACTCATCTGTTTTCCAACTCTGAATTTTCTGTTTGGCTTGGCTTTGTTTTGGTTTTCACTCTTGTGCTCCAACAAGTCATTATTAAGTACCCATTAAGTGTTCAGGCCTGGAGGGAATAAAAAAAAAAAATTGAAAATAGGTTTCCTACCCTTGAGGAAGGTATAATATATGGCTGAGTTTTCATAAAGTCTGCACACATGAAATGTGGATTAATCAGAGTTGCCAGTAGTTAGGACTGGGGAAAGGGTGCGACCATTAAGAAGTAGCAGCCAAAGGGAATTCTTTGTGGCGAGGAACAGTTCTGTACCCTGAGTGTGGTGATGGTTACCTGAATATACAAGGATGATAAAATTTCATAGGAATATTCACCTCCCTCCCCCCCAAAAAAATTCACGTAAAAACGGGTCAATTCCAGATACGGTCTCTACCTGAGTTAATAGGACTGGACCAATGTCAATTTCCTGGTTTTGACATTGTTCTATACTTAGGTAACATTATCATTGAGGGAAGCTGGGGGAAGGACACAGGGGAGTTCTGTTATTGCAATTCATGAGTCAAGCTATATCAAAATAAAAGTAGTACTTAAAAAAAAAAAAAAGGATAAGGAAGCTCCCTATAAACTGATATGGAAAGATCTCTAAGATGTACGGTTAAGTGACAAAAAGGAAGGTATTGCACAATGTATATAATATGCTACCTTTTGTGTAAAAGCAGGAAGTACCAACTTGGTACCCACATTTCCTTGCAGAACATAAAGGGACTATGGAGGGAGACATAAGAAAATAAGAACAGTGGTTTCCTGTGGGGGCTGAAAAGGAGGAACTTGATAGAGGAGGCAGCAAGATGGGAGATTTTTTATACTTTTTGCATTTTGAACCATGAAATGAAATATTAATCAAAACAATAAAAAGACAAAAGTGAAAAAATGTTAGTAACATAATAAATAATATCCACGTAGAAACCTATACATCAGGTTCTTTACTGAACAATTTACATACATTATTTTTAATCCTCAAAACAGAAACCAAAGTGGCTGCTATCTCTTTTTACAGAGGGTAAAAGCAAGACTCAAGGGTAGCTTTAAAAACTTTTGTCTAGGGCCAGCCCCATGGCCAAGGGGTTAAGTTCACGCACTCTGCTTCAGCAGCCCGGGGTTCGCCAGTTTGGATCCTGGGCATGGACCTACACACCGCTCATCAGGCCATGCTGTGGTAGCATCCCACATAGAAGAGCTAGACTGACTTGCAACTAGGATATATAACTATGTACTGGGGCTTCGGAGGGGGGAGGAAGGAGGAAGAACGGCCACAGATGTTGGCTCAGGGCCAATCTTCCTTACCCAAAAAAAGCATTAAAAAAATGGAGATTAAAAAGCACAGCAGAAGGAGGAGAATTGGAAATATATTGAAAAAACAAAACAAAAAAATTTTGCTACACCCATGGTCTTTACACAATAATCAACTCCCTTCCTATTTAAGGTTTGCTGAACATACCACGCTGCTTCTTAGTGCCTTTGAACATAGCTTTCCCTCTGCCTGAAGCCACTCACCCTCCCTCACCCTACTTTGTCTTCATGGAAAACTCCTATTCAACCCTCGAAACCAAGCTCCTACCCAGTTCTCCCCAAACCTCTTTCCTCAACAGAATAAATAATTCTCCCGTCTTACTTCTGTATCTCATACTAAGTTAAGCATACCTTAAAAACAACAATTATTTCTTAACTGCCTTTAAATCGCCAGCATCTATCAAAATGCCTGGCAATTATGACTATTGCTCAACTAATGTTACTTCAGCTGTAATGAACTCTTTAAACCTCACCATGAGCCTACAGTAAAATCAAGACCTCTCATTCAAAAGACTCATATTCACTTGCTAACAGATATAAGCAATGGTACATAGATGTTTGTAAACCAAAGTGGCTACAAATACTTTAGAAAGCCCCAATATCTTATATTAAGAGGAACCTCTCTTAATTATAAATGGTCACAAGTAGATATTCCTTACAAACTTCTAATACCAAATTTCTGATTGAGGCTGATTCCTAACACTTCTAGTAAATTCTCTGCAAAATATAAATTCATAGGAGTAATTACACTTTTTTTTTTAAGGAAGATTTGTCCTGAGCTAACCACTGCCAATCCTCCTCTTTTTGCTGAGGAAGACTGGCCCTGAGCTAACATCCGTGCCCATCTTCCCCTACTTTATATGTGGGACGCCTACCACAGCATGGCTTGCCAAGCGGTGCCATGTCCACACCCAGGATGCGAACCCCAGGCCGCCGAAGTGGAATGTGCACACTTAACCGCTATGCCACCAGGCCAGCCCCTAATTACACCTTCTATAAAACTAAGTCAAATTCTTTTTAAAAATTCCAAAGCATGGCCTTTTTAAATTTCTTTTTCTATGAAATGTGTTTACTTTTTAAAATTAATTAATTTATTTATTTGCTGATGAAGGTTCACCCTGAGCTAACATCTATCGCCAATCTTCCTCTTTTCACTTGAGGAACATTTTCCCCGAGCTAATATCTGTGCCAATCTGCCTCTATTTTGTATGTGGGTCGCCACCACAGCACGGCCTCAGACAAGTGGTACAGGTCAGCTCCCAGAAACTGAACCCAGGCCCCCAAAGTGGAGCACGTTGAACTTAACCACTAGGCCATGGGGTGACGTGTTTACTTTTAAAAGTGAAATAAAGCGCACTGTATTCAAAAGAAATCTTGGTCCTTTAGTGAACTTCTAAACTACTCCATGATCATTTAATACAGCATGGGTTTCTAGACAGAAACAGAACTTTTAACTTTAAAAGCTGTTATTCTCCTCAAAAAGAATTTGTCCTCCACAGAACGTTGCCCACACAGCTCATAAGTTAGACCAATTGTAAATGGCACAGCAGTCACAGATCCATGGTCTGAAGCCACACACTGCACTCAGGGCCTGACTCCACCAATTCCTAACTGTGTCCTTGTTAACTTCTTTGTCTCGTTTTCCTGATTTGTTAAATGAAGTTGTGCTGGTATCAAACACACTGAGATGCTGGGAAAATGAAATAAATTATGACACTTATAAAGAGCTTAGAACAGTGCCCAATATATGACAGCTGAATAAATGTTAGCTAATAATAGCATACTAACGCTGACATATGCTACATGCTCAATAAATAATATTAACTACAAGAAGGAGCTGGTCTCTGTCTTGTTAAGCTTACTGTACCTAACTATAATCTCAAGGTGGTTCTAGAAGATAGAGAAAAAATCGAAAACATCAAGAAGGTGAGGATAGGATGTATATCTTCTGGTGGTATGTGCCAGCTGTTAGGAGCTGTCACTCTCCTTTCCAAAAGAGAAGCCTGACTCTCTGAGAAGGAGATACACATCCCAGACCTCAAATCATCTTCTGTTTTGAGGATCTGAGTTAACCAGAGGATGCGAATTCTGCAAGTCGCTTTTACAGTTTGATTTTTCCAGATGTCAGGCGCAACATTTCTTTTTAATGAAGACTCTAAAACGTAGACTTTTTTTTAAGTCTGATTTATTATAAAGATCTATCTCAGTGGGTCTCTACCAGTGAAAGTGGGCCATGATATCAGGTCAGGTGTGTTCTAAGAGGGTTTTCACTGCCATGTGTTTGTTTACCTGTCCCATATGCTTTTGGGGACCTTCATAATCCACACCCAACATACTAATGCCAATTATGCTATATAAAAGACTTTGTTATAAATAATATTTTAAGACACTAAATAAGTCTCAAAATCAGCACCAGGATGTATCAAATAATCAGAAAGACACTTCTCAGGGGGAAGCAATTCAAAAATATTGAGGGATTCAAACAGGTATCTATAACCCCCATGTCCTTAGTAGCATTATTCGCGATAGCCAAAAGGTCTAAGAAATCCATTCATGCCACTGACAAATGAACGGATAAACAAAATGTGGTATATCCATACAATGGAGTATTATTCAGTACTTAACAAGGAAGGAAATTCTGATACATGCTCCCACATGAATAAACCTTGAGAATGTTATGCTAAGTGAAATAAGCCAGTCAAAAAAAGACAAACACTGAATGCTTCCACTTATCTGAGTTATCTAGAGTAGTCAAATTCATAGAAACACAAAGTAGCACAGTGATGGCCAGGGCCTAGGGAGAGGGAAAATGGGGAGTTAGTGTTTAATGGGGACACAGTTTCAATTTGAGAAGATGAAAAAGTTCTGGAGGTGGATGGTGGTGATGGCTGCACAGTAACACGAGTACTTAATGCCACTGAACTGCACACTTCACATGGTTAAAATGGTAAATTTATGTGTGTTTTACAATTAAAAACATATATATTATTGAGCTCCTGCAACATATACAAAAGAAAAGAAGGAGCAGGTAGTTATGAGTGAACTTGGACTAAAGAGTTCATCTAGATAATTCTGGGCAAGAGAAACTCTAAGAAACACTTAGAAACACTGCGTTAATTGTCTTTTTTTAAAAAGTCTTACCTTTGTTTTAGCTAGAGACTTCACTTTAGTATGAAAAGAGTAAACGTTAATCCTCGCAGAAAATTAAAGGGAAAAATATTCAAACTCTACTTGTATTCCAAGTCACAGTCATACAACACACACACGTTTTGTTTGACAACTCGGGTATCTTCAGCAGAGAGGCAAGAGCGAAAATTACAGGATCCAAGCTACAATCTCAAAATGGAACTTGAGCCATCCATAATCTTTACTGTCAAAGCAAAGCCTAATAAATTTCAGTTAGGTTAATCCCATTAAGATCTAACATTGTTATCCTTTTTAAGTGAAAATACATTTAATTAGATCACAGGAACGAAGAGGCAGTCTGGACCTGCCACTTCAACATCCGTTTCTCAGGTCGAATGGACATGACGTGAATACAGATGGGACTGTTTGCTGCTGGTACTTCATTTTGTCTCTCTCTACACTTCCCTGCAGTCTGCCTTACTGAAATTTTATAGTGCCTTGTTATGCAAGAGCTTGCAAGGGGAGAGCAGTTCTTCGGAAGTAAGGAAGATCAGTAAAATATTTTCCATTACTTCCACATCGCTCATGACCCACCTTCAGTGACAGAGATTTCAAAAAGGAGCACTTCAGCCGTGAATTCTGAAAATTCAATCTGCTCCAGATCTGACCATTGATGTCTTCTCAAACACTCAATAAAAGCTAACTGGGCAACATCCAAAGTAACATACGTACCCCTATTTCATTGCAGCACTATTCACAATAACCAAGACATGGAAGAAATCCAAGTGCCCATCAACTGATGATTAGATAAAGAAGATGTGGTATATATATATACAATGGAATACTACTCAGCCATAAAAAAGACAAAATCAACCCTTTTGCAACAACATGGATGGACCTGGAGGGTATTATACTAAGTGAAATAAGCCAGACAGAGAAAGACAAACACCTGACCATTTCACTCATGTGGAAGATAAACACACGGACAAAGAAAACAGTTCAGTGGTTATCAGGGGAAGGGGGTGGGGGATGCGCACAGGGGGTGAAGCAGAACACGTATATGGTGACAGACAAGAAATAATGTACAGGTGAAATGTCACAAAGATGTAAACTACTGTGGACTCAAAAAAAAATTAAAAATTAAAAAAAGCTAACTGGGCAAATTATCTTTGTCCCTAGAAAACAGTAGAGGTATCCATTGTAAATTTGATCTCAGCATTGAAGAGGAATAGAAAATGAATGGATGAATGAATGAATGATTTCATGGGCAGAAAGACGGACAGGACAGCTGAAAGTCCTGTCCTGGTTTTCATAAAGCAGATGTTTTACGATGGCAGGTTACAAATAGTCATTTAAGGTAGTATGATATATAATTGTTAAATTTGGGGAGCGCTAGAAACCAGGATGAACGTCTCTAGCAGATCTTTAACTCAATTCACATGTCTGCACGAAACATAATCCCCGCTTGGTAGCATCAACCCCTTGGCATTGCGTACTCATCCAATTTGGTACGATCTGGAAGGATAAACACAAAAAGTTTCAACAAATTTGAATTATTTTTGATTCTTCAAAGCTAAGGTATTTTTTACCTCATTCTGATTATAAGTTTTGCTGGAATTAAAAACAGGTGGCATGTGAATATTTGGTAATGCTGGCAGCCAGCTTGCATGTCAACAGAAAACAGAAATTTTCTAATCACATAAATCATATAGCATAATCACATGAAAAATAGCTCTTTCAATTTCTCTTAGGGAGAAACATTTTTTGAAAAAGTCTAAATCAGAAATCCCCAAGGCCGACACCTCAATAAGCTGTGTCGTGATGAGTCCACCAAATGGTTGGAGAAATACATAGATGTACATTTATTTTTCTAAAAGTCACATTAAATAGTCGACCGGTTTTAAACGTCTGCTGTCAATCAAGAATAAATAAATCCCTGAATTAATTTTTTTCCCCCATTTTGGAAAATGAAATCAGGTCTTTACTTCTGCCACATCTGCCATCAGCAAGGAGAAAGGCAAGAAATGAAATAAGCACTGGCGTCAAGAAAAGCTTACCTCCTCCCCATATTTTTTGTTGGAAAAATAAAATTTGTTTTCCAGTAAGATATTAAAAAAAAAAAATCTTTCTACTCAAGGCTAGAGTTCTATTTATTTTTAAATGAGGCACACCAACCTCCCAAGCACAACTCTGATTTACATCTGGCTAATCCTCCAAATGTGACCGACCAAGTTCATGCTGTTTATTTCTAATGAGTTCTGTGATTTTTGGATAACACGTACGCGAGATAGCAAATTAACTACTGCTAGTCAGCAGCGAGCAAGCAAAAGATGTCTTGGGAAGCTGGTGTGAGCAAACCCTGCAAGTCTCTTTCTAATCGCACTTGCCAGAAACTTGGGGAAGGGAAAGGTGATAAACCCTGCCAAGAAAATCAGTGGTAGAACCGGTTTCCCTTTCCTTTTTCCATGGACTATTTCAACACTCAACCAAGACAGACAACTCAATCTTTCCTTTCCATAATTTCAGGACTGCGGGAAAGGCTCTGGTCCCATTGATAAGTCTTAGAAAAATTAAAATGCCTCACACTGCAAAATGTCGTATCAGTCTGAGTTCCTGTCCTGAACCTATATAGCCCCTTCCATCAAGAGCACTACAGAAGTGAGAGGGGTGTCATTTGCATGCTATAGAAACACATTCTCCAAACACACATATAGATGAGTAGACAAGCCATAGTCAAATCTCCTTATCTAGAGCCAACTGGCCAGAAATATTGTGCAATGGGTCAGCACCAGGTGAAAACAAAACAACTAACAAAAAAACAAGAAACGGCAGAACCCCCCCCCCCCAAATCAGGTCGCTTCAAATTTAAGAACCCCGGATTGAAAAGCACCTACTCATGAGAGCGGAAAGACCCCCAAGAGAGCATTCATGCAGGATATTTTCATCTTCTTTCTCATCTGAACCCCAAACCAAACGCAAGTCTTTACTATGGTTCTGAGCCATGACGGCAACTAGAATCACCTGGAGGGCCTTGAAGCCACGCTGATGCTGGGACCCACCCCACTCACCTCGCCCCTAACCCTACTCAGTTGAAACTGGAATCTCTTAGGGTCAGGCCAGGTGACCAGTGTTGTTTAAAACCTTCCAGGTGATTCCACTGTGCGGCATATAGTTGAGAACCACAGCTTTAGAAGTATGCTCTTTGAAAAAGAAACTAGTTTCTCTATCAAATCCACTGTATCAAAGAAATTAGACCTCTAATTTCACTCAGTCTGGCCTGTCTCAGAAACTCCTGGTCATTACTTCCAGCCGCTGCCACCACGCACACTCCTTAAGGTGGGAGCAGGCGACTCATGCTCTCCACAGCTAGAGGGGGAAGCAGCCTCGGGACAGGAAGCAGAAAGCAATGAAAGTGATTCTGTGATTAAAAAGCACAAACTCTGTTTTACTCTACTCACACACCACTTCTGACATCCAATGTGTGGGGGTTTTGCACACTAAGCAATCCTCCAATTCTTGACAGACATTGAGTGGAGTGGGTGTCCTACAATTTAATTCCGTTCTGACACTGCCTAAAGTTAACACAGACCTCACTAGTCAGGGGCTCAGTCCCACATGATTGCTCCCCACTTCAGATGCCAACTGCAAGTCCGGGTTGCCAACTGCACTTCTGACCAACTGGCTACAAATCAGGGGTTTATTTACGAGAACAGCTCACAGAACATAGAAAAACAGATCACTTACCAGATTACCGTTTTATTATAAAGGATACAACACAAGAACAGCCAGATGGAAGAGATGCATAGGGCAAGATGCGTGGAGCTTCCATCTCTCTCCAGACGTGCCAACCTCCCAGTACCGCCACATATTCAAGTCAGGAGCTCTCCAAACCCCTTCTTATAAGGTTTTTACGGTAGCTTCATTACGTAGGCATGATCAAATCACTGATTAAATCACTGGCCACTGCTGATTAACTCAAACTCCAGCCCCTCTCCCCTCCCTGGCGGCCAGGGCGTTGGGCTAAAAGTGCCAGTTCTCTAACCAGGAGGTTCCCTTGGCAACCAGCCTCCATATTTAGGGGCTTTCCAAAAATCACCTCATTAACAAAACCTCAGGTGTGGTTGAAAGGGGCTTGTTTTGAATATCAAGGCTGGCCCTTTCACCTTTATCCCTCCAGAGCTGTTTCAGGAGCTGGGGACATTAACCACACACTAGAACAAAAGATGCTCGCAATTGCTCTTAGGAAATAACAAGGGTGTTAGGAGCTCTAGCCAGGAGCCAAGGACAAAGACCAAAATGCATATTGCTTATGATATCACAGTGATCCAGGCGTGAGTGCACCATCTGACGTATTTTGAGTGTCTTGGGATGTGTTGCTGTGTTAAACACAAAGACAAATGTAAAACAGGGTGGGTAGAGGGCATCAAATTTTGGTTTCCTTTAGACCAGCGGTTCTCTTAATTCTACCATGCATTAGAATCACCTGAGGGCTTGTTACACACGCCCCCCCCCCCCCCCCCACCCCACCCCCGAGCCCCGCCCAGAGTCTCTGATTCAGTCCATCTGAGGTAGAGTCCAACTATTTGCATTTCAAACAAGTTTCCAGGTGATGCAATGCTGCTGGTCTCAGGACCACACCTGGAGAACCACTGCTCTAAACTTCCGGCACCTCCAAACATTCGAAATACCCGAAAGAGATTCTTATTTTTTTTATTTTCCCCCCAGTTTTATTGAAATATAACTAACATACAGCACCATGTAAGTTTAAGGTGTACAGCAAAATGATCTGACTTACACTATGTAATGATTACCACAAGAAGTTTAGTTAGCATCCATCGTCTCATATAGGTACCCAAAAAAAGAAAAAGAGAAAAACAAATGTTTTTTCCCTGTGATGAGAACTCTTGGGATCTCTCTCTTAACAACTTTCAAATATGCCATCAGCAGCGGTAACGACAATCATCGTTTTGTAAATTACTTCCCTAAGAGATTTGTTTTCATAGTATCTGTCTCTACAATGGGAATATTGAACATTGACTAAATATTTGATGTAAAGGAATTATTGTTAATCGTTGTTTTAGGGGTGAAAATAGTATTGTATTTATGTTTTAAGAAACAAAGAGTTCTTATCTTTAAGAGATACACATCGAAAAAAATTTTAAAACACTACAGATAGAGTTGACAACTGCCGCACACGCAGACTCCCTCCTCCCAGCACACGGGCAACCCCTGTCCCGAAGGTAGGACTTCCCATCCCCATGCATGTTTTATATCATTACAACATGCATGTACGAATACATGAAAACAAAACCCAAAGTATGATGAAATAACAACATGAACAAGAAACTAAAACAAAAGCAAAATGGAGAAGACCCCAGGGAGCAGTGGCCTTTAGGATCTTTGGGGCAGCCCAGAAAAGAGGAAGTAACAGACTGTAGCCATAGAGAGTCAATACAATCCTTTCTCTGGAAATCTTCCTCATCCAGAAAGTCTCTTACCTGAACACGCTGGGTGTTAACACTTCTGTGGTCACCTGAGAGTACTAGGAGAGAAAGGGAAACTGAGTCAAAAGTTGGAAGACTAAATGCAAGGAGGACACAGCAGAGTAAGGTTTCAGTGCTCATTTCTGTCTACTGAAGGTTCCTAGAGGAAAATGCGGAAAGTTAATTGTTGATTAAACTATACCCTTAAGACTAGACTTGGGCAGCTGGTCGGCCCACTGGCCAAGTGGTTAAGTTCACATGCTCCACTTTGGTGGCCCGGGGTTCACCAGTTCAGATACTGGGCTCAGACCTACACACCGCTCATCAAGCCATGTGGTGGTGGCGTCTCATATAGAACAAGAATGACCTACACCTAGGATACACAACTATGTGCTGGGGCTTTGGGGAGAAAAAAAAGACTAGTCTTGGGTGTGACTGCGCTGGAGCCAGGCCAGGGACTCAGTACAGAATGCTAAGCTCCCCTCCTACCCAGAGTAAAACTGGAAGCCTCCACTGAGGCACCGTTTTAGTACCAGCTCTGCTGCTGCCATTCCAGGGCACTGCGAGCAGGTCCCTCTCCCTTGCCGGGTCTAGATTTCATTACGTGGAAAATGAAGGGTTTTAGATGTTCTCCATAGTGACTCCCAAAGCTGACAGTATATTACTACATTGAAAAAACACTAGCCCTGGGATGCAATCCGAAGAAAAGAAAGGGAGTGAACACGAATATATATGCCAGATCCTAGACAGTTATTTTCTATCACTTATTTCCTTTAACCTCTAAAAGCCTTTTGTAAGGCTAGTCTTGGTCCAACAGAAGGCTACGGACAAGCCACGGTGGCTCAGGATGTGCAGTCACTTGCCCAAGGTCATGGAACTAGAAGGAGCAGAGCCATAGATCAAGACCAGGAGCCAGGTGACCCCCGAGGGAGAAGTCCTCCCGCCGCACCATGGGCCATTTACTGAGCGTCATCCTGTTGCTGGCAGTCAGGTCAAAGCCAAGGTGAACTTTGACTCCAAGACTTAAAAAGACATGAAGGATTATAACAAGGGTTACATTTGTTTTCTGAGCCCAGACTTATCTTTTTAAAAAATCTGATATTTTGGGAAAACATATTTGATTACAAAATAATTGCCCGACAGAATACCCAGCAAAATTAGCTTATAACATTTCTAATGTGTTTACCTAAAAATTTATATTTTTCTTTCTCTAATATTCTTCGCTTTAAAAAAACAGTTTAGGGAGCGGCCCAGTAGCGCAGCAGTTAAGTTTGCATGTTCCGATACTCGGTGGCCCAGGGTTCGCTGGTTCGGATCCCGGGTGTGGACATGGCACCACTTGGCAGGCCATGCTGTGGCAGGCATCCCACATATAAAGTGGAGGAAGATGGGCACGGATGTTAGCTCAGGGCCAGTCTTCCCCAGCAAAAAGAGGAGGATTGGCAGTAGTTAGCTCAGGGCTAATCTTCCTCAAAAAAAAAAAAAAAACAGTTTATAACAGCAGATTATGTCTGAATACAAGGAAGAAGCTTGGAGGTTTTGCTCTCCTTTAAAATTTTTAGAGGCTATACCCCCAAACTTCTTACTTTCTAAGTACCTGGTTCCAAAAGCAAAGTTCTTGACAAGTCATAAAAGATTCCACTATTTCACATAGTGGCTATTTTTTTTTCTTTAAGGAGAAATAATTTTCTAGGAATTAGAAATATACCACGTTCTGTTAGGCCAAGTCAGCGAAGCAGCTTCAGTGGGTGAACACATTGCATAAAGCGACTATCTTGTTCTCGGGGCTCAAGGTCATATTTCTCTCCATACAGGGATTCACATAATTGGCTATGCACATTCGTCCAGTGAATCAAGGTGGCAAGACAACCTATTAGATAGATCAGTGGTCTGATCTAGGACACAGCTGCTCTGCTCCCTCCAGGCTTAAAATAATTCAGCACTATCAACCTCCCCCATTAAGTACAATTAATTTTATGAAATGGAGAAAATAAGCGCGAGTAAATAAAATGGTTGACACACACCATGCACAGCAGAAAATACCAACTGTGCACAGGACACCAGCTTCCCAGTTCCCACTGACCTCAAGGTGCTAATGAGGAAGCTCTGCAAAGACAGCATTAAAAAGTATCCTACGTTTAGCCAGCCCTAACCCCAATCCAAACTTTACTCCCACACAACAGCAGGAGGGCCTTACTAATTGGAATGAGCAGAGCACGTGGCCTGAAATAGCACAGCACACCTTTCCAGAGTGTTCGGAATTATATACACACACACACATACACACTCCACTCAGATTTCTTAGTTCTTAAAAAAATCTAAATATGCACAATAAATGTGGTTTTTAAAATTAAAGTACACGTTGGTGTGATGATTTAAAGAAAACACAGGTGGAGATGGGTTTTGTAAGCACAAATTTCCCCCTAAGACTGGTGGTAATGACCAGGGATAGAAAGAACAAAGATGCCTGGTGAAAAGGGACCCTCTAATCACATTAGCTTGTAGTTCCAAAGGAAGATGGTTGCTCTGAATTTCCCTTTATACATAGCAACTTCAAAAAAATCCCTATTTTCTTAGTACATCTTTATGTAAGGAAGCCTGGGTGCCTTTGAAGCCTTAACACAAAACAAACAAGAGTCTTTACAAGTCCTGTCTGACCACCCAGGGAGAATCAAATAGTATTTTTTTCTCCAGCAGGCCACCCCAGGATACCATGCATAAAAAGGAAAAGGAGGAATTCATCATGTAACTAGGATGTATTTTTCTAGTGTAGTTATTACACTCTTTGAATCTAAAGATTATGGTATATTTTTCACAAGCAAAGCCAAAGAACATCTAATGATTCATTTATTGAGCAAAGGAAGTCTTGAAACAGCAGAAAATAGGTTAAAATCAAGGGAAGAGCAGAGAGGGGGGAGATTAAAGAGTTTGCTTCTCAAAATCCCAAGAACGGAGCAGGGATTTGTAAAGTGCCGATGTTCAGAATGGCAGGATGGTGGAGCCAGGGCCCGGGTGTTCTTTAGGACAAAAACCCCGGGATGAAAGTGCTCAAGGGCTTAGCCTGCAGGAGACACTGGGGGAGGGAGTTTCCTCCGCATCACACTGAAGAGCTTAGCGGCATGAAAGTACTTTAGAATCCTAAGGAGGTCTTACAGTCATAAACATCCTCTAATCACGTCGGGTCCCTGCACCAAATCTCCAGTTGGACCAAATACAGACCAGATCCTGTAGCCAGACGTGAGGGAGCCTCTCCTGTCAGCCCCTGAGCTGTCTTCCCAGGCTCGGTTTCTACCGTTACCATTTGAGCACACGGTGCTCCATGCCCCGGTCCCTGCTGTTTCTCAGGGCTGCAGGGCACTTCTGCCTACACATGCCAGCTCCGATGGTCTTTTATTCACCCAAACGTCCTGCCATCCTCATCTCTCTACTGACTCAACCTTTAAGACAGAAGGATGAAATGGTGTTCACAGACCTCCTCCTGGATCACAGCTCTGCCGCTAACCAGCCTGGTGGCTGTGGGCAAGTCCCTTAATCTCATTCCCTGCCTCAGTTTCTTCATCTGCTCAATGGGGATAATAAAGCCTATCTTACTGTTGTGAACCTTAAATGAGACGAGGAAAATAATCAACTGAAGCTCATCAATTTAGTAAGTGTTACTTCCCTCCCCTCTAACATCCATGCCACGTTCCCCCCACCCAAGCCCTCCTTAACACCTGCAGCCAGAAATAATCACCCCCGTCTCTCAATTCTCCCAACTTCACGGAGCTGTGATTAGTTCCTGGTCACTCTCTAATTATATTATTGCCATCCCTCCGTATGTCAGCACACGTACCAGACTGCATGCTCTTTGGAGACAGGACCCGTGTTTATCCATGTTTGTATTCTTCCCAACGCCTTAAACGTAACCAAACTATGGGAACCTCTGAATTCTAGAATTAACGTGCCCCATTAAATAATCTAGACAAATCCATTATTCTATAGAAAAGAAAAGTGAGTCCATGTGAGATGAGTAATCACACTACTAGTAATAGAAGCTCTTCCTGCATGACCAACTTGAATGGGCAGGTGGGTGAGCGGCTGGCTGGCTGGCTGGCTGGATGGACACAGGGACAGACAAAGCAGCAATCAGCTACAGCATCCAAAATGTTGTCAGCAATTCAAACCCTAGTGCAGAGCGTACTGACCCACCATATAATGGCCGCCTCACCACTCATGCTTCCTTTATTTACTAAAAATTTTTAAACGCAATTTCTTCAAAATTCTTTATGAAATCCACATCAAGGAAATTTGCCATGCAAAAGGATTTGAAACAGTATTCCTCTTCAACGGCAGGATCTCTTAATTTAAAGTATAATTGTATTCAACACTTTTCAGATAAGCAGCAGCTCACCTTCACCTTGTGTAGATTATTCCTGCCACAGTTTTGACTGAAAACTAATACCATGTGCCAATCACGTGCTTGTCCCCACAGGAAGCCCAGAGACGGACCATCCCTGTGAAGAGCTCACAGCTCAATGTCATTGCTTGCTCTTCGCCTCCATTCTGCCACCTCCATCTGTCCCTCCATTTATTCACTCAAGTGCAGTCCCGGCATGATAAATCCCATCACAGAGATAATGAGAGGAATTATGGAAAGGCAGATTGCAAAGCACTTGGCAAACACTTATGTCTGAAGGTTTTGGATAGAGGAGCCCATCTCCCTTCACTCTCTAAGGTTCAGAAAATGTGGCAAACCTCTCAGATGGCAGGAAGCTCCAAACGAGGACCTGGGCCATCGGAAGAATTTCCCAGAATGCCTCCCTACAGAGCCACAGGATGGACAGGACACAGCCCAGGAAACAAGCTGGAGCAATGCTGCACCATGTTCAAAAATGCCCACCTCTCTCCACACCTCTTAGAACTTTTACACTGACTGGAAACGTGATGTGGGTAATACACCAGTTAGAAAATCCATGGTGATGGATTGTTGGGACTGGAGATAAGATGTGGAAAGCAAGTTCATAGCAACTGAAGACAACACACATAAAACTAATTGTCATAGCATTGTGCTAATCACTGTCCTTTCCTTTTAAGGTTCCAGGATACTCTAGGAGCACCTGAGGGGATTTGAGGAGGCCTTCCCTGCTGGATGGGATCTAATGTCGCTTCATTGGAAGTTGTCCCTTGTCACCCTATCTAAAACAGCACTTCTGGTAACAGCCCTTTATCCCCACACTCTGCTTTATTTCTTTACAGCATTTATTGTTACCTGACACTAAATTATACCATCTTTTTCATTATTGCCAATCTTTCCTGCCAAAACATAAGCTTCTGTAGGCCAGTGACTTTGTCTTCTTCACTTCTATATTCCCAGTACCTACAACTGTATCTGACACCAAATAGGAAGTGAATGAATATCTATTAAATGAATAAGTGATATCCACTTCCCAGATCAGAAACCTATTAATACAGACCCCTTGGTACTCAGTTACTCACAACAGTGGTTTCTCTTCCCAACACAACAGTATTGGGTTTAAAGTAACAACCCAGCTGAACCTGCCTCTCTCCACTAATACCCGAGGTAACTCAGGAACAAACCCAGAGAGTGAAAGGGGTGCTTTTCATAATTATGCCAGGACAGCAGGTAAACAGTGGGAGTGTCCTGGGCAAGCTGGAATATTGAGTCACTTTTTTTTTTTGGTGAGGAAGATCAGCCCTGAGCTAACATCTGTGCCAATTGTCCTCTATTTTGTATGTGGGATGCTGCCACAGCATGGCCCAATGAGGGGTTCACAGGCCTGCACCTGGGATCTGAACCCACGAACCCCAGGCTGCCAAAGCAGAGCGTGTGAATTTAACCACTATACCACTGGGCCAGCCCCAGGCACGCAAGATCTTTTTTAAAGTATAACAAAGTATATACTTTGTCTATCTTTTCTTCCTTTCATTATAAGCCATCTTTTCTGCTAAAACTAGGATTAGATTAACTATTAATTTAGCAACATATAGGTTTTTCAATTCCAAATTAAACTTTTCACAAGCACATTTGTGCAGGGTAGAATTTCAGTTCAGCTCCAATAGACTGATAAACCTTTTTCTTCATTTTTCTTGCTACTTCAAGAATAACTCAACAATATCACAATTGCATCCTGGATTCTCCTCTCCATCTTTTTCCCCAAACTGAGAAATTTTCTCAACAAAATCGCTTTCAGTGAACACATTTTAAACAATAATAATAAACTGCAATACTTCTAAAGTTTCTATTCATTCTATAGATAGGGTGGCCTAGTGACATGCTCTTCCGCAATATGTGTGAGAAAATGCAATATGCACATTAGAAAATATAGGTTTTCCCTCTCTGTACATGAGCAAGCCTCAACTTTCTCACATATGAAAATGCTGATTTGAAGTCCTTCCACCTGCCCCTGAAATGGTCTCCAAACAGAGGGAGGAAAAGAGTGGGATCTCTAAAGAAGTAGGTGAGGAAGGAAGGAAGGGAGAGAGGATGGGAAGGAAGGGGGAGGGACTGAAAGAAAAGATTCCGCAGGGAAGGCAGGCAGCAACGCCAAGACAGAATTCAGCTGCAAACGACCTTTTGCCCTCCAATGACAGGGAGCTCAGACACCTTCAAAGCAGGGACAAGCTTTCCAGCAGAAGGCCAAGACACTCCTGCAAGATAATCTGAGCCATTTTTCCTTTTTCTTGAAGAACAGCAGTAGCGTCTGCCAAAATTTGTCCTTGACCTGCCCATCTATCTTTTTCCTCCCCGTTTGTGAGCTCGCCTCCTATCTATCACGGGAGGCAAACCCCTCTGCTCCTCACTCTAGTCCCAGTTTCACTCATCCTCAGGAACAACAAAGACATTTGTGAAGGCTTGCCAACATGTGGCCCCGTGGTAGACATTGAACAAATGAAAGTTAACAGACTCCGTCCCATCTTTGAGGAACTTCCTGAAGAGCTCATTGTTTGGTTTTATAAATTTTACCACCAGAAAAACTCCGGGTGTGTGTCCTATTAACAGCAGGTCTGTGGCTTTGGGTACAGAGAGCAGCACATTTTACAAGCCCCTGTAAATCAAAGTGAGTGCTCTCCCACTCAAGCACCGTTGGCCAGTGCAAGCACGAAATGGATTTCAAAACCATGAAACCAACTCTTTCTAAGGAATGCCTTCCTTTCTTCTTTTTCCAATGCATTGGAGTTGTTTCTGCAATCCTGAAATAGCACGGTCTTGTTCAGGACACAGCCGACCAGAGCTCAATAAATATCTGAACCCTGTCTTCCTGACACACATTAAGTAATTATTTCCCAGGATCATTATGCCAGACACATCACTTCACCCAGCGAAATGGTCAAGTGCAAAAAATATTAAATGGAAACGAGAAAGGGGGGCAGTAGGGTTTCTTCTCTTCAAGGGCACAGAGAGTCTTCCTCTCTGTAAATGCATATGTTAAAAGTTAATTTTACCTCAAAACATTTCTCTTCTCATGTTTCAAAATACCACACGCTCTGAATGATTTTAATCCAGAAAATAAAAATTTCTGAGATTTTCCTGTAGGGCAGCTCAAATGCTGGAGGAACATTTGATATTTTCAGTTTTCCTGAAGATCAGAAGGACTTTCAGAATAATGCATTTTTTTTCCTCAACAAAGGGCTTCTGCAAAGCTTACTGTGCTGAATAGAATCATTCTGACAGTCTTAATGTATTCTTTTCAGGAAGGCCCTGTTCAGAGAATTCCACAGAAAAAAAAAATCGGTATCCCAGGAAAGCACCAATCTAAATCATTATGGTTTCTTGTAAATAGATGAGGCTGAAGGATTTTCAATATATTCTAGATACTAGATTGAGGGGGGGAAATAGGAGTGATAATCTTCAATATTACATAATACTCACATTCCCTTGATGGACCAATATTAAAACAAATATTTGAAAGATGTGCCAGTCTTTCAAAGAACATCTCACAGGAAAGCCACTTTCAGAATCCAGCTGCAAGACAAAAATATCCCTAAGGTAGGAAATATAAATTTGCATCATTGTTGCGACTGAGAATAATAGCCCCAATAACAAGAATAATTGTAGCATGATATGATTATAACAAGGAACCTTTCATCCAGGAATCGGAATGTTTTGTAACTATTCTCTCTTGCTAGGATGACCCTACCAAGGAATCAGAACACGAGGAATTTTAATGACTTGTCTCAGGTCACTGGTCAACTTGAATGGCGGACCAAAATGTAAACACTTGATTGTGCTCTGCTGATCTAAAATATCAGCCACATAACTTCCAATTAATAATTTGGAGAATCCTATTTCAGAGCCATTTTCAAGGAATCCCATATTCGTCCTTCCAGTAATTCTGCTTTCGCCCCTTTTTCTCTGTTTCCATTACCGTCACCATAGCATACGTAAGGTGATGGATAACTGGGGAAAGTTCCCGGGTGTTCTCCCTAAGTGTAATCAATCAAATCAATCAATCTCTCTCTCTCTCTCTCTCTATCTCTCTCTCCCTCTCTCCCTCCCTTTCTCTCTCTCTTACTGACCTACATGCCTCTAGGACAGGATAGAAAGCAAAGCTTTCTCAAAGGATATGGTTTTATCATATCCTACCACAGGACAGGAAGCAAGATGGTTCCCCATTGACTATTAGAATATTTAAAGTTCTCTACCATCGATCTCATGCTTTTGTCATTTGTCATCACACAGCTGACCAGGGACATCTCCAGTTCTCCTTGTTCCCTTGACATGTTTGTCCATGCTATAGTGAACTCTGCCTAGAAAGCCGCCATGCTTTCTATTTGCCTGGGTTTCCTAAATACACACCCAGGGATCAAGATATTAGAGTTAAAAGCAATCTTGGAGTCCCTTAGTCCAACCCTGCCACCCATCTACACAGCCAGCCATACAGACATCCAACTTCTCCTTCACACCTTCCGGATGAGGAACTCAGCGCTCTGACAAACAGGGCTCTGTCAGACATTTTAACTGTGAGAAAACTCTTATTTGAGCTGAACTCTTGTATGCTCACTGGTACATCCACCCAATAGGCCCAATTCTGCACCCTAGATTGATCTATAACAAATCACCTTGTTCTGGAACAAAATGGTCTTTGCAATGTTTGAAAACCACTGTTATGTTTGTCCATAATCTTTATAGCTCCAAGCTCATTTGCCAAGGCCCTTCAACTATTCCTCATGGGACCTGGTTTCTAGAATTTTTTCCATCCAAAACACCCTCTAATTCAGTGCTGCCTAATATTATTCATGTCATGCACACAGAGAAATGAGAATATCTGCACAGCAAATCGGAAAAATAAAATAAGGGTTTGGGGCAGGGCTGACTCAGACCCTAGGTTCAGGTCCCAGCCAGGACTGTGGGGGTGGATGCCTAGCACGCTTGTAAGCCATGCGTGGTACCCAAATGGGACGCTCTAGGCTAATTTTACTGGTTACTCTTTTAATATCTGGCACCCCAAATTGAACATATTCTGCACAGACCATATCAAATCCAATTTATTTCATCAAACCTTCCTCCAATAACTAAGCCAACACTCTTTTTTTCTCTTCCTGATTACTAAGTGCATAATATCTGCTTGAGCTGAATTTGACATGTGACATCATGCCATTTGACTATATTTACTTGAGGATTTTCCTAAATGAGCATCTTATTTCACGTGTGTCCGATTCACTTTCCCCAAATGACTATAACTTCGTTAGGGGCTGTGTATCATTGCCATCATCATTACGCCTACGAGTACACAGGACAAGTCTGGGCACACAGTAGGACCTCCCCAAAACATCTGCAGACCTGACGATGCAGCCTCTGGACAGGAAAGCCATGGCTTAGAGGCTATGGTCTGGTTCAAAGATACAAACCTCACCTGAAGAGGAAGTTTATCGTTCTGCCTGTTTATTCAGGCAGAATCTAAACAATGACACAGACTTTCAGACTGGAAAACTCAGTACAAATAAACGCTCCCAGACAGGTCCCGATTGGGAAGGAGGGCCGTGGAATTCCTTTTCCTATCTGGGTTATTAGACCCAGACACTCGTCATTCAAGTTATAAACACTGTTAAATGACATTGCAAGGTTTTATTTAAAGCTATGTTTGCTTTCAGATTAGACTTTAACATTTAATAAATTTCCCATCAGAATATGGGAAGAGTGGAGAGTATTTTGATTCAAGCTTTATTTCAAGTATGAAACTCAAGCTGTGCTCGTTAAAACAGGCTCTAGTTATAATTCAGCCTCACAGTAAGGTCAAGACTCTTGGATTGCCCTAATCCTCCTCCTTTAGGGCTGAAATGCCTGGGAAATCAGTGAATTTACATATTCTTCCTTGACCACAAAGCTAAGTCACAGGGTCCTAGCCAAACTCTTGTCTCACTCCTCTGGATTCCAGCTGATTCAGCCCTGTACAGCTCAGCTCAGGATTCACCTTGGAGAGAGCGAACCTGAAGGGAACAGTCCTGCCACAAACAGAGGCAACGCCTCCTTTCCTGGAGATGGAGACCTCACTCTCTTTTTCCTCCTCTCTCACCTCTCTTGGTAGGTACAAGCCTGTAAATTTGGAACTCTGATAGATGAATGAGAAGTCGGCACTGGTCCCTCTGGACTCGATCCATTTTTAAGTGAGCTCTGAGAACTTGGACACTTTACAGATCCCGGAAGAATGAAATACAAGGAGAGAAAAGGAAGTTTGACACATGCAGAGAGGTGATCTCTGGGGTTGAGGAGAAGCTAAGAGAAGGGAAATATTAAGACAAGATGCATAATACAAGCTTAATTGACTGATCACACTACTGAAGAATCAAGACTGGCTTCTCCATTAAAGTTTGAATGTTGAGCAGTTACTATGAACTTGTAATTTCATGCAAAAAAATCTGGTGGCTAAGGATTTTATTGCCGCCCTTGAATTCATCTTCACATTCCCTCTGCTTGTCCTGTCTCTTCAAGGCAGGTGGAGTAAGAGGGGAAAAGTGATTTCACATGGAAGGTAAAAGATAATGTAAAAACAGCTGCATGCAAAACAGACCAAGCTTGCCCTTCTTACCTTTATGAATCCCAAGCAGAGAAAAAGTGATAATTCTGACACGACCCGGGGATAAGGGCAGAGCCAGCCTGGGGCAAATTTTCAAAGCAGATCTTCAGTGCAAAATTAAATCCCAACTCTGAGTCTATCTCTGAAAATGACATTGCCATACAAATCTATGCTGTTCATTAGAAGCCAACACTGTTCTGAAGTGCCACCAATCCATGAGTTTAGGCTGTACTGAGGGATCTATTAATTTTAAATCTGCAGTAGGACCTTTAAAAGTCTGAAGGGTGGATGGCATAGGGACAGCAAAAACTAACTGTTTAGTCCACATTAATATAATCAGCAAACAACTGGTAAAGAAAACAAAAATCTCCATCCTAATCCACCTTAATATCCATTTCTTTTTAATTAGTAACTAAGACAATTTGAAAGAAAGGACAATAATGTCAGCTTAATACCTAATTTGATGCTAGACACTTAGTAGGTGCTTGATAAATTATCAATGCATGAACAGCACATCCTTAAAAACACCAGAATTTACTAAATAAAAACAATAAATTGAAGATTGCTTTCTCATGGGCAAGGAAAGAAAATCAAAATTACATTATTGCTTAAGTTTCCCACAGGACCATGACTAAAGGAAATGAGCATCTAAAAAAAGTAATAAAAACATTTCATGATTCACAGGACTTATGCTGTATCTCTTTCAAATTAACTGATTCTGTAATCAGTTGCATCATCCTTGTGCAATGAGTATGCCTCAGGAAAACAAAAGGACATTGTGTGAGCTGAACCAAAATTGTTGTGAGGCTAGAGTTTCTCTGAGACATGTGCAGGTATAAGATATACCTCTAAGCGCTATAAGATAATATTAAGACAAATGCTTTCCATCAGGCTGCCTTATTATGAACTGTTGTCCACACAGGGTTTTTCTGAGTGTACACAACCCTCAAATTTTCTCCACTGTCTATCATGACTAAGATTAGCTCCAGAGTCTTTCCACAATCTGTTTTTGCTGACTCTTGTCTATGGGCATGGCTTATAATTTTTCATTATTTTCACAAGTACATCTTGGTGGGGATTCATTTTACATTTAGAAATAAACCAATCTACTCTAAATTACTTAGCTACAAATGCATGGAAATATCTCACTTTGGGTAAGCACTTCATAGTTTCTCAGGTTCTTCTATTTAAAAGAAATTAAATTTTTTATCTTCTCAGTGACCCATTTTAATTTTTTTAAGGAACAAGAGTCATTCTGTACAAGGTTGCACTGTATTGTTCAGTGATGTCCAACAAAATGAAGCCAAATGGACTTCAGACACAAAAGGATCAGATTTCGCCTGAGTTTTAAACAAAAAAGAACCTTCTCCCACTAAAATAATTCAAAAGGCAAAATTAAGTCTGTATATCTCTGGAAGGCTTTATTTCTCAAATTACAAAAGGACTATCTTTGGTAAACTCCTAAAGAGATAATACACACCACATTTCCTTCTTGGCAATGCTCGCATTTGATTTCCTAATAAATCCATTTTGTTAAAACACTTACTCATTTCAACTTTGGGGCAGAAAATAAAGATATGATATATTGTTCTTTTTCACTTGAAAAACAACCTTCAAATTACTTTTATATAATGATGTTTACGTAGATTTGAATAAGTGAATTTGAACTTTTTGATCCATGTAGGTAAAATAAATTGGTATCCTTAGATTCAGGCAGACCAAAATATCAAGATGTTCAGCGGTGGAAGAAAGCAAGGATCGAATGTTCTCTGAAAACGGGACCATGTCTTGAACCAAACCTTATAGAACAGTGGCTCTGATTCTACTCGCAATAAAACAGCAAAATACGTCTTCAATAGAAGATGCCCTAGTGGGCAGGCTTCCATAGATCTTGAGGACACCCAAAGATAAGCAGGATGCCTGCCCACTCAGAGAGGCTAAGGAGGGAGGTGGTCCCTCCGTGAGTATGAAGAGCTGTTAGGGAGCAAAAGCCCTGCCATGATTGAATATGCACAGAGATGAAGGGCGACAGAGCAATCAAAGGCAGATTCCTCCTTAAAGAGAATGGAGGCCAGCCAAGCTGCAGAAGACTTTAGCACAGCCCATATAATGCTTTGTCTTGACGCTCTTTGTGGACCTGTAAAGACAGAATTATTTTGTCCTTTAGGGGTGATTTTAGCTTCAGATTTCCTATTTGAAAAATGTTACATGCCATATCTAATTCGCACACACAGACCCCTTAGGGCTTGCAGCATTCTTTAAATAAATCAAATAAATCAAATATTAAATGCCCTCTCTAACTCTAATTTAATTACGAGAACTGATACGTTTTGCTGCATTTTTTCAAAGGAAACTCCTTGAATAAATTATGATATATCCATTCCGTTCCATCAAATACTGTGATGCCATTCATAAGAATGAGGAAGATCTGGATGTTTTGGCTTGGAAAGATGCTCACAGTACATGGACATGGGAAAAAAATATAAGTGGCACAAGAAGAAGTATGACCACCCCTCCCCCCCCACATACAGGGTACCTTACCTGGTAAGCAGGTGTAAAACATTTAAAGAGCGAACGAATCAATGAATGAATGAATGCTTTAAGTGGCTGCTTTATAAATTGAATAACTGGTTCTTGTATGAACAACTTAAAGTTTCAGATTGCAAGCCTTTACAAACAACTTTAACCTGCTTAGCAGGTATGAGTCCATTTTTTTCCAACTGGCAAAAAAATCCTCTCCATTTTTGATTTATTCTATTGATTAAAAGAACGAAAGTAAAATAGCTAGGCTTTTCTGTGTTTTTTTTCCCTTTCTGGCCCGTCTGCACTAAAATTCTTGGGCAACTTTCCCATACTGACTAATTTTCAAAACTCATGAGAAGAATTTATTCAGAGTAGCACATTCAAGAAAGAACCAACAAGAATTTAGTCATGCTTCTTTCTAGGGATTTAAGATAGTCCTGGCTCCCTGGCCCAAAGGAACTCAAAAATCACAGTTTTATGTCATTTCTATTGCAGGCCCTAAAGCAATCCTGAGGAGAAAAGGGAAATGACCTCGAAGCAGGTTCCTCTAAGTTGAGGTGCGAAGAGGAATGGACAACCCTTACTTCTCTTGTCATCAATCTGTACTTACAGCATGTCTAACAAGATAAATTGCCACAAAAATAGCAGAAGTGTTTCCCACCAATAAAGGTGTTGGCTATGAACAAAGAAAATATTTACAGGGTCTTAAAAATGCATATTATTCCTATTTTTGCTCTCTTAGTAGGCAACAATTTTGAGACACTTATTCTTCATTACCGAAACAATAACCACCCATCTGAACAGCTAACACACAATCCTTTGCCAATATTTAGTGAATAAATTATGCTGGATCGTTTTACACTAGAATTATGCCAACATCCTTGATCATTTCTTCCTGATTTCATCTTCTCTTTCATTAAAATAAATCAAATTTTACTTTAAAAAAACCCTTAGTTCCAACATTTACCTATCTTCTGGGAGATATTTTTTTTTTAAAACAAGCCCTTTCTTATACTAAGCTGTACTCTGCCGGAATCCAAAGTTTTCGTGCTAACTCACTTCCAGCTATTCTGAATCCTACTCATCTTTCAAGGACCAGCTTAAATTATACCCTACTCCCTAACAATGCGCTTTCACCCTGATCATCCTTTTTGAGGACTTCCTGTTTCACTGATTGTTGTTATCTATTATTTTGGCACTTAACGATAAACTCTTTTATCTATAACTTTAATGCTTCAAATATCCAAGAACTGTCTCTCCATTCAGCTCCAGGTGCCACAGTTCCTGGAAGGAGCAACGGTGACATACTTTTTTCCTTTCTCTCCTTACCACACACCAGGCAATCAGCCAACACTTCTTGAATGAATGATTGAATTGAAAAATGAATGGCTGTGCACTGTGCCTTTTGAAAACGAGCTTTGGAATTAACCATTCATGTCTTCAGGTGATTTTCCCACAGATGTTCCAAAGCCCCCTTGAATTATCCAGGTAATTATAAGAAGCAATGATTAGAATGTTAAAATAACAATAAACGCAAACGATAGTTATATGTTGCATCTTAATATAGTACATTTGGAAATAAAACAATCAAATATAATCCAGTAATACTAACATTGTAGGGGAGACTTTTGGTTCTGTATTTTTAGAGTTCCACAGTTGAAGGTAATACAACTCAATGCAATATATATTTAACTATGTATAAAAGAACTATATTGCTCTGTAAAGTATCACAAATCCCAAAGAGGGACTTCTGGCCCAAGCAGATGAGGAGCTGCTTTGGTTTTCCTTGGCTTGAGTGAAGCTACGGTCTTCCAGAGCTTCCCAACAGGTGGCCATGTGACATTTACAGATGTGCTTCCATATTGATCTCCTCAGTCCTGGGGTGGCTGGGTGGCCAGAGCCCTGAGAACAGCTGGAGGCTCTGGGCCAGTCATCTGTGGCTGCGTGCAACCTTACCCATTCCCTCCTACATGTGTGCCTTACAGACATTTTATGCGTGCCATAAAGTGGAAAAGCAAGAGAAGCGACCAGGGTGACTCTCCTCCTTTGCCCCTGGGGTGGTGAGTACCAGTGCCTTTCTGCCTTGGCACAGATGGTCCAAGGAATCAATGCCTGCTGTAACAGTAAACAAAAAAAGCCACAGATACGCTACATGTTAGAAAAACACAGGGAGAAAGATAGCAAGTGGGCTCAGAATTTGGCAATATTCTGCATAACAATTGTATTTGTTGTGGGGAAAATAAGTATTATTATAACAGCTGATTCCAGAGTCTCTCTTTGGGAAGGAATTCCATTTAGAAAGAAAAAATATCTTTATGAGCCACTCGAGGGCCAGGGGAGACAAGAGAGAAAGGATAAAGCATAGCTAAACCTCACTCTCTGTAAAAATCTTATGGAAATTTGAGAAGAATGGAGAGAGATCAGAAGAAAGAGGAGAGAGAGAGAGGAATCAACAATTTGCAAAATCCTGTAGTCTATGGAGAAAGGATGACCAGTAAGATATTCAAGAACAGGGCTGTTTACTATAAGTTTTAAATTACTGGTATGACTATGATTCTGAACTCTCTTAGTATCACCAAATTTTCATTAAAATCTCCACACTCATAATGCACTGTGTGATTTTTTTGTGTGTGAAAATCATGAAAAAGAGCCTGAAGCTCATGTTTGAGTCTGTGCAGACCGATGGGACAGTTAGGTAGGGGAAGATATGAATGAGATTAAGAGTTCAGTTGGAAAAGGAGCTAAAAACAAGAAATGGCCAGAAGATCCCTGGAAATTCAAAGAAATCTTGACAGAGGGTGGTGAGGGAGGCAGGTTCCAACTTTTTCAAAGCTGTGCAATGAGGATACTATATGAAGAGATCTTAACTAAAACCTAAGAAGTAAGTCAACAGCTACATTCTGGGAGTACAGACTAACAGATAAAGATATGATGTAAATGGAGCCAGCCTGGTTGTGTAGTGGTTAAGTACGTGCACTCCGCTTTGACGGATCCCGGGCACAGACCTGCACACAGCTCATCAAGCCATGCTGTGGTGGAGTCCTACATACAAAATAGAGGAAGACTGGCACAGACAGTACAGCAACAATCTTCCTTAAGCAAAAAGAGGAAGACTGGCAACAGATGTTAGCTCAAGGCCAATCTTCCTCACCAAAACAAAAAAGAGATGACGTAAATGAATGTGCAATAAGAGACGTGTTGGCCAATATACAATGTTCCTATCAAGAATATGAGAATGCGTATTATAAAAATGAGGCTTAATTTAGCACCACGCAACCTCCTTTTAAATAGTCTCCCTTAGATCCTCAGATTAAAAAAATCCTAAGTCCAGATGTGACTTTTTTGTATGCGTTTGCTGCAAAGTCACCAATCACTCAGACACTGACCCTCAGAATTCTATAAAAACCCCATATACTGAGTTTGCATGTCGATCAATTTAATGACAGATGTATACGCTTTTCTTTGTCAAAGATGCAATATTTTCATAAAATTATCACATTATTAATAAATGAAATTCTAAATGGCTCTATCTTCATGCACATAGGGTTAATATGTTAATTTGATCTTCTCACGTAATTATGAAGTTACTATTAGGACCTGTATATATAGTTGAATTTCCAGGCATTGGAGCTGTATCTGGCCCTGAATTATTCATGTTTTCTCAACATAAACCACTGTGTTCAATAGGGGGCATATGGCAGACAGCTGGACAAAGAGAAAGTGACAATTTCCTGTCTAGTCCAGGATCCCAAGCTATGCCGATCACACAGCTGACACTGCTGTGTTCTTAATCTCTAAAGCGTGGGGCTGTTTACAAAGACACTTAACTCATCAACTAGTTCATCCTGGCTTTAGTAGGGACTGGACTTTTTCTTCTGTGGTTTAAAACCAAGGTAAAACCAACCAAGAAGTTTTGCAGAACCACATTAGAGTGTTCGTGTAAACGGAGAAAACTTTGACCAGAGTAAAATATTTCTTACTACCTGTACTTTTAGGGTTCTCAAAAACAATCAATCTTTTGCTAAATTAGTCTATTATCTGATCCTGCTAAACTCAACCACAGCTGATGCTGTCAAAAGCCAGCAGTTCAGTGGTGAGAAGGTCTACGTCTGCCCTTAATTATGTTTAAAATGAAATTTAGTATTCGGACTTAGTGTGTGCACAGAGCTAGGGACTAATCCACGAGTCTAAGCACCTCTAATTCCTAACTGACACAGTAGCTTGTAATTGTATTTTCATACAACGTTTAGTAAAAACCTTCACCTTGTTTTGGTTTTTTTTTTAAGGCCCGTAATATAATTTATGATTAAAGAAATCAACTAAGATCTATTTGGAACACATTTTTTCTTTCTGAAAAATCACTCATCCTCACATTTGGATAACACAATGGTGATTTTTAAAGGAGGGACATATTTGAAAACTTTTCCAAAGGAAAAAAACCCGTGTCTTTGTGGTAACATGTTCCTGCTTAGATAACGATGTCACAGTTTTATCACTGGATATACCAGATTCCATAGCTTTTCAGTTAAAAAAAAAGAAGTGTCTTATCCACCCTATATTGTACTAAATCGGGAACTTGCACACAGAAAAAGAGAAGCCATCTTGCAAAGTAAAAGAAATAAATTACTTTGGTAGAAAAAAGCATTATAGGTCACAGTTACGCTGAAAACAAGAGCTATGGGGAGAAAAAAATGACAAGACATATAGCAGCTCATTAAAAATTCAAAGGATATTGGAAAAGGCAAATTTAATTTGCCCATCTTCACCAAATATGCTGAAGGATGGTTGACAAATACAACATATAAACTGTGTTCTCTGAAATTTAAAAACTCACCAATTCCATCCTCCTCAGTCAATGCTTCTAAATAGAAGGGAGCGGCTGAATGTAATGCATTTACTAAAAGCTTACCCAGCCAGGGGTTAAAGAGAATCTAGGTAACCAGAGGAAAGAAATTATTGGTTAACGGGGCATCAAATGCTCAAAGAAGCAGTTCTGAGTTACTGACACGCCAAAAGGTACTAAAATCTAGACTTTTATGTTTACTTTGCCACATTCCCCAAGGGTTTGAGCCAGCTAAACTGCTCTATGACCATCGTAAAGCCATAGGTACTAAGAATTCTCAAAGACCTTAAAGGTTTTTCTGGCTCAGCCCTTGGTTTCCTGGCAGACAATGCTATTCCTGGTTTAAAAAAAACTCAGACCTGGGCATGTAGCTAACTTTCATCCTGGTAGTACTGCCCTCTTCCCCCTTCCCCACCACTCAGTCAACTCTTATGCCATGATCCATTCCTATTTGGCTCTCATTCATCATGGTCACAGCACCAGAACGCAAAAGCTCACTGTCATTCAACACATCTATGAGCTACTGTGTCTAGGACACTGAGAGTGAATAAGGAAGCAAAAACGACCCCTATATTTAAGAAGTGTGATTGGGAAAATTAAAAACTGGTATAACATTGACAGAGAAATATCCCAAGAATCACTGCAGGAACACAGTAGCAAGGGTGTTCGGGAAGTGCAGAACAAGGCAAGGGTCAGGATCAAGTACTTCTGACAAGGGAAAGACTTCCTGGCCAGGCATTTGTCGGAAAAGCAAAGAAGGGCATCACATGGTGAGGAAAGACTTGTGCCAGCGTGGAACTGGGAAGAACTGAATTTCCCGAGGTACACTTCATAAATAGCTCCTGGGACCAGGACACTGCTACAGCTCCTCAAGGCTTCACGGACAGCCCCTAACCTGACCTTTAGGAGCACGGACATCGTGATCACCCCTGCATCTTCTGGTGCACTCTGAATCAAATCCTTCCCCCTCACCCCTACTGGGCCCTAGTGACCCGACCTGCGCCTGCCCCCCCCACCTCCCTCTCCTTGGCAGTCACGCTGGCTGTCTTGGGGTTCCTCACCCCAAATCCCTCCTGTCTTGAGGCCTCTGCTCTGCCTGTTGCCCCCACCTCAAATGTCCTTCCTCCTGATCTTCACAGGAGAGGCTCCATCTTGTAATTCAGGCCTCAGCTTAGATGAGGCCTCTCAGAGACCCCTCACCAACCTGCCAGTCAGCAGCACCCACCCCAGCACCCCCACATCGCCCTATTCTATTTATTTATTTTTTCTTCTTCTCCCCAAAGCCCCGCAGTACATAGCTGTATATTCTAGTTGTGAGTGCCTCCGGTTGTGCTATGTGGGATGCTGCCTCAGCATGGCCTAATGAGCGGTGCCATGTCCACACCCAGGATCTGAACGGGAGAAACCCCGGGCTGCCCAAGCAGAGCACACAAACTTAACCACTTGACCACAGTGCAGGCCCCCATACCGCCCTATTTTAAATCTCTGCAGAGTAGCATCTGATATTTTTCTTAATTTTTTTTTCCCTGAGAAGATCTGCCCTGAGCTAACATCTGTGCCAATCTTTCTCTATTTTGTATGTGGGTCACCACCACAGCATGGCCACAAATGAGTGGCGTAGGTCTGTGCCCAGGAACTGAACCCAGGCCGCCAAAGCAAAGTGCACCAAACTGAACCATTAGGCCATTGGGCCAGCCCTTCAATTATTACTTTTTATTATCGAAAATAGTACCATCCATCTTCATCGGTGACAGAAGCAGAACACACAAACTTAACCACCACTGGGCTGGCCTCTGCGTTTATTTTTAATATACATATTTTTGGAGTTCTCCAAAGAAAGACATATTGCTGAATTAGTCTGTTTTGCTCTTGCTAAACCAGACGACAGCTGGTAGTAACTAAAGTAGCAGAGAAATAGTTAAAAGCACTACTTTTGTCCTTAATTAGGTTTCAAATAAATTTTTGCCTACAGATGAAGTGGGCTCACACAGCTATGGAATAATTTATTTTCCCCTGCAAGCAGGGACCCTGTCTGTCTTATTCAAGCCTAACACAAAGTGGACTCTCATTAAAAATCTAATGAATGAATGAAATACTCACTTCACGCCAAACAAAATCCTATTTCTTATACTTATTAGCCCTGCAAAAATATATACTAAGTCTGAGGTACTAAATTCTTGCCTCCACTTAACTTGGATGGGATAAGAAATCTGAAGCAATTACGTTATAGTGAAAAGATCAAGAACTTACAACAACAGAGACCTAGGGCTGAATTCTAACTCTAAATTGCTACCTGTGTGAGCTTGGATAGTTTATTTTACCTCTCAGAGCCTCACATTTCCTGTAAATTAAATAGGAACAATACTACCTCCAGCACACGATTGTGTTGTATAACTGTGATAATGTATTTGCAATTTCTAGCACCTTGCCTCACACATAACAGATACTGAATAAACAGCATCCTTTCAAGCCTGTGTGGAATCATGAGTCACTCAGAGTAGCATGGCCAGAGCAAACGGAATGAGGTCATTTGACATGGCAGAAAGAAGAAGAGGGTTGGGTAGCCTCCAGCAGGCAGACCAATTTTTATTTTCACAACTTTGGTTGATGATTTCCTCAGGTCTACCTTCAAAAAAGAGACCTGTCATCCTCAAGAGTTGGTGGTGCCCCTCAGGAAAGTCACAGAAATTATACACATTAGAACTGACCTTCTCTCTTACCCCAAAAACTAGAAAAAATGGTGTGAATTCACAGCCTCCTGGTTTTGTTTTGTGGTTTTTTTGGTGAGGAAGATTGGCCCTGAGCTAACATCTGTTGCCAATCTTCCTCTTTTTGCTTGAGGAAGATTGTCACTGAGCTAACATCTGTGCCAACCTTCCCTTATTTAGTACGTGAGACACCACCACAGCACGGCTTGATAAGTGGTGTGTAGGTCTGCACCCAGGATCCAAACCCATGAACCCCAGGCAGCCAAAGCAGAGTGTACGAACTTAACCAGTATGCCACTAGGCTGACCCCAACACAGCCCACTTTTTTAAAATTTGCGTTTCGTTTCTTTTTTCCTGTGGTAAACTATGCATAATATAAAATTTACCACTTTTAAGCTACCCCTCTTTCTTAAGCAATCCCTCACAAGACTACCCAAGACATACATCCATGAGATCTGCCCTTCAGAATATTATGAGATTGAAGATAATATTCCTAAGCTTAGATTTACGACCTCTAAACCCCTTCCCACCACTTTCTACTGAGTGTGTCTCTTGAGAAATAGACATTCTCCTGAAATTTAGCCTGTCTTCCTCATTCTGGAAACTTTAGTCACTTTCTGAATTAAGAGAACTGATAGTAAAAAGAAAAATTTTTGTGAATAGTTTTGTCAAATCAGTAACCAACCTCTAATACATTTTGGGGGTGAATCTCTATTTCACATGATCTACCTAAATTTCCTAGGTGGTATGACTGAAATGGGTTCTTTAATTCCTCCATGCCCATTTCTTTTTCTGTAAAGTGAGAGAGTTGGATGATGTCTAAAGACCTATTTCAGGTCTCACACATTAGAATTCTATTATTAAAATCACAGGAACTATTATATACCCCACTATCTATACACAGAGTAAGATCTTGCTTCAGGAAGTACAGACCAAAAAATTGTATGCTTCATGGTATCGCACATTCCCAAACAAAGCATATCAAGCCGTACATAACTGCCACTGAAATAGCTACAGGAAAAACAAACACCACTTCAGTGACCTCACCCAACCTCATTTTATAAACACTGTGAAAACTCCTCTCCACCAAGCTGTTTAAAAAAAGCAAGACTTCGGGTGACTGATGACGGTTTCTCGGGTCGTTTTAATTACATTTTTAAAAAATAAAGAGCGTTTTGCTGAACTTATTGGCAGATTAATAGAGAAAAGTTGAGCAAGGAGCCTGCCTTCATTGACGAATGAAGTGAGCCATGGCGTTGGGTCTCCTGCACAGGATTTTGGATGGACCTGACGAGCCACACAGATGTCTCTTTAAATTCCGCTCTTTACGTACTGCCCATCATCTGTCTCACTCGGTCTTCCAAGGTAAGTATTGTGTTCAATTATTTGATGTTTTCTAGCGTATTTCTCTGGTTCTCCAGCATTTCAAGAGCCACCTTACAGACAAACAATGTCACCCACTGAATGTAGCTCAATATCACAAATTCACACTCCATATTTTTCACTGTATCAGCGATATCCAAACCCATTCTATCAGAAACACTTTATCCCAGATATCCACTATACAGCTGGCAATTCCAGGATAGAAGGGAATCCTTCAATTGTCCACATGATAGAAATGCTGTTAAAATTTTAATGTATTGGATTTCTGCTTCTATGGATGAAGTATTAAATACACCAAGAAAAGAAGAAGAAGCAGAGGAGAAGGAAAGAGAAGGAAGAAGAAGGGTCGGAAGGAGAAAGAAAATAAGAAAACAGAAATAAATATATAAAAATTTAAAAATAAGATGGTAGATTTAAACCAAATCATACTGATAATTATATGAAATACAAATGATCTACACATTCGAATTAAAAGAGCATCTAAGGAAACCTACAAATAACATCATGCTTAATCGTGAAAGACAACACTCCAATCTGAATTCATTTACTTTAAATTAATAAGTTTGTTCATCAAAAGCGTTCATAAGTTGGGGCCAGCACAGCGGCATGGCAATTAAGTTCTTGCACTCTGCTTCAGCAGCCTGGAGTTCGCCAGTTTGGATCCCAGGCAGGGACCTAGCACTGCTTACGAAGCCATGCTGTGGCAGATGTCCCACATATAAAAGAGAGGAAGATGTGCACAGACGTTAGCTCAAGGCTAATCTTCCTCAAAAAAAAAGATGTTTATAAGAAAGTGACCTGACAAGCCACAAACTTTACAGCACATAAATACCAGTACCTAGAATACATAAAGAGCTCCTGCAAAAAAATTACAGGCCAATAGCAAAAGTGACAAAAGATACAAACATGTGTTTTACAGAAGAGGAAAAACAAATGGCCAAGAATATATGTAAAGATGCACAATCTCATTAACTATTCAGGAATGCAAATTAAAACCATGAGAAACTACTTTATGCTCACCATAATACCAATGGTAAGTTAGCAAGGATGTTACATAATAGGAATATTTATTCACTACTCATGAGCACTCTTCGGAAAGCAATTGGCATCATCTAACAATGTTGAATATATGCATACCCTACAACCAGTCATTCTCCTTGGGAATATAGCCCAGAGAAACACTTGCTCTGTGAACCAAGACACATGTTCAAGAACGTCCACAGCAACGCTATTTGCAATTACCAAAACCGTAAAAACCTGTCTTAGTTTAGCGTCTCTCAGAAGCAGACCCTGAGGTAAGCATTAAGGTCCCTTAGAAGGAAAAATAAACAGGAAAACTGGTAGAGATGTGGAGTAACACATGGAAGGAAAGACAGTCAGTAAAGGGTATATTCTTAAACCAGTCACTATATGGGTGACTGGCATATCATCTCATGGGGAAATGACGAGAACTGGAATCATCTGAGGGAGCTGAGGTATTTACACCCCAACGCTCAGGAGTCATTGTTTGGGAGCTGCTCCAATGGGCAGCTCTAGCCGGCTGCCCTGTGCATTGGCCAAACAGCTTTCCACAGCTGGAGCCGAGGAAGAGGCCGCAGGCATAGATGCAGATAACAGAATCTGAAAGTTGGTGAGAGTGCCAAGAAAGATCCAAGGGTTGTGGGTGGCTCTGATAGAATCTGCTATACAACTAAAACCCAAAGGACCACTGACATGAAATAGAGCCATGGCAGTACACTCAAACAAAGTAATACTACACAGTAGTAAAAATAAACGTACTGCCGCCACACACATCACAAAACATATAATGTTAATCGAAAAAAGTAAGTTGCAACAGAAGAAATGTGGTACGATTCCACTTATTTAAACAGTTAAAACATACGAAATAAAGCGATTATTATATAGGGACACGTGTGGTGAAAATAGGAATGAACACAAGAAAATGATAAACACAATCTAGGATACTGAATTATTTAAAATACATGGAGACAAAGTGTGTGTGTAATAATCACAATAAGAACATTTTTTATTTTGAAAGACAAATTTTAACTGAAAAGGAAAAAAATTCATCTGGGGCACAAGCGAGGAGGCATGACGGGGGAGGAAAGAAGATGAATACTGTTCTATGAAGCTGGATGGCGGATACACAGGTAGGTATTTTATTCTTCTTTATTACAGAAATATATGTACACTGTTTACACGTAAAATATTTCAGAAAAGTAAAAGACAAATAAACAATATCAAAATGTTCACGTTAACTATCTCTAAGGGAAGAATAATGAATTTTCCTTTCTTTTTACTTGTCTGTATTTTCTACAATAAACATACATTCCTTTTATTTTAAGAAAACAATGCGAGGTCACTCATGTCCCCATAAACCCTCTTATCTCTAGTCCTAGCTCTGCCACCTACATACACAGCCAATCTAGAAAAGGAGAGACAACGGTTACTTGATTCCCCACTGTAGTTATTAACTTATTCAGAGATCCCTGGTTTGCTAATTCAGCTGCAAATTTACATTTGCCCACAGGCACTGAAGCCAAAAAAAAAAAGTAGGCCAATTCTAAAATAAATCATCCGGTGGGCAATTAAAAACGTAATAAAAATTGAAGGGAAGAGCAAGAATCAGAACACTACAGGTTAAATCCTATTATAACAAATTTCATATGCTTGTTTCTATTTTCTCACAAAGGAATTTAGAATTGGATTCAGGTTATATCAAGCATTGCCTAAAACAACTGAAGTATTTAAAATATAATAAGAGACTCAATATGTTTATAATAATCATAATAACAATTTTTATTTGGAAAGACAAAGCTGAAAAGGGGTAGAATTCACTTCATAAACTACATAATTTCTGAATTTGGGAAGATGGAAGCTCCAATAGGCTTGAAATCACCTATTTGCGTATGCATCAAATGCCTTGTATTGTATATTTTGTCAAACCATAAAAACTACAATCATTGCTCCTGCTCTCAGAAGTGATGTCTATCATACAAGACCGGTTCCACTATTTGAATGCAAATTTAGAATCAATATCAATCACCCCATCAACGCTACAGCAGAATAAATATTCTTCAAGTGTTGCGAAAACTTGCCAATATACTCACTACTAGAACGGAGTGAATCCGTGACACTTTAAAATGTATTTGTTCATTCGATTAGTGGAATCATGTTTTGATGATGTTCTAGTTAGCATGTCTTCCTTTAGGACTCCAAAATCATTACGGTTTATGTATTCATAATCTGAGAGGCCTAAGTGAATAGGCTTGAGGGCCCCAGGAGCACTTAAAAGCTAGTTGGGAAGAAAAGTGCCTGCTCAAATAGCTTTTGCAAAGCATTGGACCGTGAACCGCCTTTGTGAGCTCAGAGAAGCTTGGACGGAAGAGGGTTCCCATAAACGCCCGCGAACCCAACAGCAGGATCAGCCTCTGCGAGTTTCTAGCCTTGACCCCTGACAGCCCATTCCATTTACTCTGTTCTTTTAGTGTGACTGTGTCTAACAAAGGTTGTGCAGGAATGTCCCATGCCCTACAACGTTTATCTCCATCCAGAGCTCTCTTAACAACCAAGCTGGAGCAGCACAACAGACTTTGCACCAAACAATGTCTGAGGAAGAAACAAAGGTGGGAAAAGGGAAGAGGTCCTCAAATTTTGAGGCCTGACAGGGTGCACTTGGAAACTATGTATTTACAAAAGGCAGCATACACATTATGGGAAGAATCTGAGTTCAGAAAAATCCTATAACCTATGAAGGCTGAAAAATGAAAAAAATCAAGACCATCACAAAAATAACCAGTGTCTTTCTTCTACAGCATTTTACTAAACCTGGGGTCCATGTATTACTTTCTGTTTAATAAAAGAAGAAAAGAAAAATATTTTCTGGTTTTCCAATATAAAAAGCCAACTTCAAAGGAGCTTTATAAGTACCATAAGGTGGTATTGTCACCTAGGCGATTTCAAAAGGCCTTTCAAACCACTCTCAGATAACTAATCTGTTATCTGGCAACTCTTATGAGAAAACATCTTTAAAGTGTCCATAAACAATCATTATCTTTAAACAGCATCCTTAAAAACTGAAATCCCTGGATAACACAGATCTGCTTTTCATTTTTACCTCCCTCAGACTCTACTTCAGAACTTCCTCTCAACCTTTCTAATTAAAAAGAAAAAAAATCTTTAAATCAAAAGCTAACGACAGCACGGGTTTTACAAGAGTCTGTAAAAATTCACCTTGCAAAAGATGGGTTTAAAATAAAATCTACCTTTGAATTTAGAGAAAAGGCAAAGAGACGATAAAAGGATATAAGCTTAAATGAGGAAAAATCTTTACATAATCATTTACTTTTCCATTTTAATTAAACTTGAATTCTAAATGATGCTGAGTTTATTAACAAGATAATTCTTTACAAGTCACTACTGAGCAGGTTCCCGAAGAATTTTATGGTTCGTCAATATCACATGGTAGAGCGTAATCTAAGAATTTAGTGAGTCAATACAATAAAATGCAATCACAATACACCCACACAGTCACCTGAGAACTCCTTTGCAGACTAAGGGAGGTTTCAAGTTACTTTCAACATCACCAATTAAAGCTAAAGCTTCAGCACAGAAGATTCCATGTGCTCCTCAACCTATCTCCTCCCCTTTTCCCAACCAACAGCCCCCTGAAGCACGGTATGTATTTCAAGAGATGAAATTAGAATTTTTATAGCTGGAAAATATTCACAGATCACACAAATACTTATCCATATCAGATACGCAAAATAAATTTTGCATCGCCAAAATTTACTATTTACTAGAGCGCTCTCTTGACCCCAGTGCACACTATTTACTGCAGGCTATTTACAAGGCAGCCTCCACTTCCAAGCTAAGACCTTTACCAAAACACAGTGTAAGGTTTCCAGACTTGCAAAGTCCTGAAACAAATGTCTACTTTAGGCTAAGCATAAATGAGTGAGTGAGTGCGTGCATGGGTGTGGAGGAGGAAAAGAGGGTTGAGGAGATGTGGAGGAAGAAGAAGATATTGAGAGGAAATTCCTCCAAATTCACACGAGAAATGTGGAAATCCAGGAGGCAGTTCAATCTACTACAAAAGCACCACTTAGGTAAGGTGTCTCAAAACATTTATCTCGGAATTCTGCCCGTTCTTGAATAAAATAGAACTTTAAGATGGCAGAAATCGAACACTCCGAGAATTATAACCCAATATTCAGCATTACAAAGCTGGGACACTAGTTTACTTTCTCTAGCGATATATTATTTTAATTTAATATTTACAAAAAAGGAAAGCTAATCAAGTAGCATAACTCGAAATTCTGATATGTTATACAAGGAAATATTTCTGTCAAATGGGAAAACAGCCCTGCAGGGTTCTTTGTCCTCTGAAATTACACTGATATTGACCTCTCCTCTGAGGAAGTTTACCTCTGAAGGCCAGAATCATTCCCTGACTGTGTGCGTGATTCCCACTCTGTCAGCGTTAATGCAAATTTGGCGACTGCTACAACCATTTACGTTAACACCCTCTTTTACACAACTGCTGTTACTTCTGCTAAAAACTCAGCTGTCACGTCTACATTTTTTCTAAGATAATAATCCCTCTAATAGAGTCACCGAAGGGCCACAGCAGAAAAACCAAATGTAGAGAGCACTGAGGGTTGAATAAGGCCATTGTCTGTTTTGGAACAAGAGGGCCGTATTCATGGTGAAAGCAGAGTACAAACTAGATTAGAGCAAAGACTTAAAATTCAGAAATGAGTCAAAAGTAGCTGAAAACCCACACAAATTTTTAAAACTACAGTTTCTCTGCTTGGCATCATTTTGTATGTTTCCATTACAAAATAAAAATAAGGCGATGATATAAATTTATAAGAGTAGCTCTTTGATGTAAGAACTAGTTTGTTTTTTCAATTTCTCCCTAACACTTAAAATGCCTTTTGGGGAAGTAGAATATCCTTTGTATTTTAAGGACCTCTAAAGTGAATTGGAAATTAATCAACGTAGGTAAGCACTTGACTTTATGCTTTGGCCAAAGATATAAATCATAGTAAAAGAATAATAATATTTTATATTTATATATCTCTAGACAGTTTATTAAGCAGTTTCACATAAATTACCTTACTTAATCCTTACAACAATCCTGTGGGGTAGGTATCATTGGTCTACAATATAGATGAGAACTTAGGTCTCAGCGTAGATGTTTGTTGTGTTTCCGGCGGGCCAGCACCTTTTGAATGCCCTCATGTAGCTGGGTAATTTGGGCTTTTTGAGAACCACTTTCCCAATATAGAACATAAAAAACTCAGTTCTCCAGCTTCCTTTGCAACTAGGGTGACTTAGGTACCACCCATTAGAGTCACCTGGCAAAACTGAGATTCACATCTGAGCAACTTGAGGACAGACGCTACCTACTGGTTTCGATTTGATTTGCTTTTACTAGTCAGGATGGCAACAGAAGTGACCAGCTTAGGGGCCAACACTGGCTGCAAGGAGGAGTTCCCAGGGCAGAACAGCACTACTCCTGGCAGCAGGTACACCAAAGCAGATTTCCTAGTGCAAACCACAGCATCTAGTGCTCAATGGCGTAGCACAGGTGGCAGCAAGTACTTTTAGGTTAGTTCTCTGGCAAGGTTTTGGACACTGTTCCTGAAAACTTACCTATGTGCCTAGTTCTTCAGCCCTCCCAAGAACTTTGCAATACCCTTTCAGTAAGTTTCATTCCTGCTTAGGGTCCATTTCTGTTGCTAGCAATTAGGGACTCCAACTTATTTAGCAAGGTTGTCCCACAACATTCATTCTTCTGGGGAAGTGTTCTCTGGGTGAGCAACATTAAGACTGAGTCCTAAGGGATGCATGAGATTCAACCAAGAAATACGGGGGCGGGGAGAGAAATGGCATTCTAGGCAGACGGCCTAGCAATGCAAAGGTGAAGGCAGAAGAGAAGACCAATGAGTTGTGAACGGGGTGGGGAAGAACATAATGAAATGAGGCAAATAGGTGGGAGGCCAGGGCACAAGGGCATGGTAGAGCCTGCTCATCTCTGGCCCTGCATATCAGAAAAAAACTTCTTTATTGAGCCAATACAAAAGGAGACAGAAGCAACAGACATTCAAAGTTTTACCCTGAGAAGTTTCAGAGTAAGATTAATTATTACCCAGCGAGGCTGGGTAGGCTTTCAAACCTTTAAAGACAGCGATCATCTTTCCCACATATCTTTTCTTTTCCACGTTGAAATAATCCCAGTTTCTTCAACCATCCAGGTAACATCCCAGCCATAAAGGTCTAGTGGTGGACACACTAGATTTGCACTGAAGAAACTTGGGTTTGAGCCGCTGTGCTAGACTGACTTACATGATCTTAGGGAAATTACTTCTATTACCTGGGAAGGCTACCCACATCCATAAAATACAGAAGAATCTGCTGCGCTCCATATCTCATAGAAGTCTTCTAAGGTTCAAACGAGTCAAGAGATGAGGGAGCTCTAAACAGCGCTAGGTATTGTTAGTAGGGAGTAATTGTGGTGGGGATCACAATAGTTGTTACCGCTATAGTATGGTCTCCTAACCGATAAATAGGAATGTCAGTGTGTTGCAGTTGTCAGTATTCCTCATGTGTCCAGAACTGAATAGAGTATTTTAAAAGTAGTTTGTCACAAGAAAAACGTTTGTAACTATGTGAGGTGACGGATGTTAACTAAACTTACGGTGGTAATCATTTCACAATATGTACAAATATCAAATCATTATGTTGTATACCTTAAACTTGTACAATGTTATATGTCAATTATATCTCAATAAAACAGAGGGGAAAAAACTCAGCAACGGTCGAACTTTTAGCATGACCATGCTATCGTTTCTGGGCCTCCTCACTAAATAGTAGTTGTCAATGAAAAGTCATTCAGAGAGAAACACTGAAAATAAATGACCTGACAATAATAGTTGGGTTTATTAAAAGTTTTCTATATGTCAGATACTGTTCTAAGTGCTAATAAAAATTTAGAAATAGGCCCAGCCCAGTGGCACAGCAGTTAAGTTTGAACGTTCTGCTTCAGCAGCCTGGGGTTCACCAGTTCAGATCCCAGGTGCGGACCTAGTACTGCTTGGCAAGCCATGCAGTGGCAGGCGTCCCACATATAAAGCAGAGGAAGATGGGCACAGATGTTAGCTCAGGGCCAGTCTTCCTCAGCAAAAAGAGGAGGATTGGTGGCAGATGTTAGCTCAGGGCTAATCTTCCTCAAAAAAAAAAAAATTTATTTTTTAAATAACAGTAGTTTTACCAATGCAAAGTACTTTGTGATTTATCTTTCTAATTCTAAACTATTTTAGGGTAAGTTGACATGAATTTTTTAGCTCCCATGGTTTTGACCTTAAATGTACTCACAATCTGGAAGACATAAATAAATATACTACAGCATAATACATTATTATAAGAGGTGAACCATCTTTTTCAGAAGGAAAGAGACTTTGTCTTAGTCATCCCTGTATCACTAGCATCTAGTGCCAGTGCCTGAAATACAGTAGGCAAGAAGTACATTTTTGATGGCTGCTTGAATGCATGTATGATGTATAGATTGTCACAAAAGAGCACAGAGGACATAAAAATAAATTTTTGTTGTAAAATAAAAATAAGTATAAATATAAAAAATATTTTTATTATAAATATTAAAATAATAATAGCGATAGCTAACATTTGTCACCACGCTTATGTGGTCCTATGGTCCTAAGACCTCATACTTAATGCTTCACATGGATCAACTCAGATAGTAACTAATGGCTGAGCAGTGGGTAGGGGGTTGGGGAAGATGTCACGGGAAAAGTGCTGCGTATTTAAGGATGACTTGGCTGTCACAATTAAAACAAGGTAATGTTTATCTTCCTCACTTGCATCTGGCCAAATCATTCTCCCAACTGGGATGTTAGGAATAATTTGATAAATTACGAAATGAATTCCTAGAAACCAATCTAGTCTGGCCATCTATGCAGCCAAATCCATGATGACCAAGTTTGAAATGTTTCGTTTAATCCTCAGTATATCTGCCCACAGAACAGTATGGAGATGGTACATTTAAAATATTAAATAAAATGACTACTTTGCCTTCACTAATTGAGGTAGGCCATACTGCAATGCCCAACAGCAACAGCTCTGGGATTCACAGGGTTTAGAAGCAAACTTTAGAGATTTGCCTAAGCCATCCCTACTACACATGGAAATCCATCACATCTAGTAAAAAATAATAATAACTTACATGACATTTCACAGCTCACCTCAGAAGGGCACTGTCATGTTTAACAACTCTCCCAGACTGTGAGGAAAGCAACTTTGACCCAAATTCAAAGAGGTGGGCATGAGTTTCCAGAAAGCAAAATATGTAGTCTGTAAGTGACAAGACAACGTTGAGCCAACACTTGGAAATGGAAGTAGAAGAGAGCGTTAAGAAATGACAGCAATACTAAGACTTATGTCACAAGAGAAGCAGTTCCAAGAACTGTTTCATCCATTAAACTGATACCCAACTCCTCAAGTATCTTCAGAACTTAACTTGATCATGCCCTGATCTTCCTTTACGTTTTCATTCAGATTAGTTGAGCATGTAAATGAGTTTTGAGCGTAATGTCCTAGGGTGAACAAGACTGGAAAGAATGGGAATAGGTCCATCAGGAAAGGAAATGTGGAGAAGGGCAATCCTGGAGATTCTTTGATCCTCAAGGTAAGGGCACCAGAAAGGTGACTAAGATTAGCGGCAGTAAGAAGTCAGCTGGAAGCACTTTGCATTTAGATTCTTCCTTGGAAGTGTGCCCACTCATGACAAAGGCAAGGAAAGGCAGCAAGTGTGAGCAGAACTTTAATATAAACAGTGTTTGCTTTCTCAGTTCCAATGTGCAGTCCTCCTATTTCTGCATCCTTGTACTGTGCTTTTAAAACATGGAAAACCTAGTGATACAGTCTTGACTCACACTTAACTTGTTTTCTAGGATATCCTTATATTATATTTTGCCTTATTTGCACAAAGATTTCATTCACCACTTTGCAATCTTTTGATTCATTTTCTTCCCTCTTTACTGTTCTTCACTTTTCTTTGTATATTGTATTTATGTGAATGTGTGTACGTATAAAATTATTCTATGTATTTACGTGCAATCCAAAACTAAATCTGACTCTAGCGGTTTAAAGTTAGGTAAACTCGACATTAAGTACCAGATCTACAGACTACTGAACTGAACAGTATTACTATTTCAGTGTCTAAATTTTCACCATTACAATAGTTTTCAAACTTTAAATATCCTTAATTTTCCAGGATTTCTTCCCAAAGCCATTATTTCCTACCATCATTCTAGTTGTAAGCTTCATAAAAGATCCAAATTTAAGTCACAGGCCCCAGTATCTGCAAATCAACGTCATCCACTGGCCATTTATTTCTAAAAATAACTTCAGTTAACATTTATTTTATTCATCAGTTTAGGTGGTAGAGCTAAGAGATGATACTCAGAACCCAGACTCTGCAATCTGCAAAGAAACGATTTTACGTCCAAACAATTGCTTCCTGCCAGTGGACCGCGGGAGTACAGCCTTGGGAATTTAAATGACCGATTCACCCAGGGAAAGAAAGCTTATTTTTAGCAAGTAGGGGGGAAAAAAAAGTTGATTTAATTTATCTTACTGCCTGTGAATCTACTTTGGCAAGGAGAAATAGAGTTTGATTAATCAGATTAGCAAATTCAGCAAGTTGTTTACTCAGTTGGGTGAATCAATGTTCCCCTGAATTTAGTTTAGCTTTATTTTATGCTTTCAAATCCATCCAGTAGGTAAGATGTTGAAAGCCAGAAGCCTTTCTATCCCACAGCTCTTTCAAATATCTTTTCACATGTTAATTTGATCTTTTTGTGGTTGGCGGCAGCCATATTTCACAGTCCCTCCCTCTCCCCTTCCATCCCCCATCCCAGCAGAAGGATAACACACATATAGATGACAGAAAATGACAGATAATAGAAGTTGACTACACTGCTCCATTCTTATTTTTATGCTTCTCAGTTTTTAGCATTTCTCCTTTCCTGCTGACTTTAGTTTCAATTTTATTTCCACCCAATATTAAAATCTAAAAGGAAATAAGGAGCTTTCTCTATTAATGACAGCATATTTTAAGATTAGTGTTAGAAAAGAATTATTAGAGCAAATTGCTTTATTTAAAAAAAATAGTTGCTCAAATTTTTGCTAGTTTTTCTTTCTTCATTCTTTTAATTATCTGTCTTCCTTAGGAAGTTTCTTTCATCTGACTTGCTACACAAAATCATTCCTGGTTCATTTGTTACTGAGATTTGCAGGAGCACAGCTGTTCAGACAATGTACTTGCCTATGAAAGCCTCGGAAATTGGGAAAGATAATCAAATTAAAATTCCAGCTATATGATCTTTTAGCCAAGTGCAGACGATTTTGATATTTTCTATCTAAAACATATTAAAATAAAAAGGACAAGTTCTGCAGCATCATAGACTACATTTTTTCATTAATGACTTGGATGACATGTTCAAAAGGAGAAACACCTATTAATTCAGCAATAAATCAAACATACTTTTCTAGAAGAGATTTTTTTTTTTAATTAAAAATATCTGAAGATCCAAGAGAACAGAAAGGCTTGAGATCCTAACAGTTGGGGACCATTGGAGATTATTTGGCTCAAAGTGACAGGCATAAAATATGAGTGCTGGTGACCTGGACATAAGAGTGTTGAGTGGCTTCTGATAAACACCAGACATCATTGATTTTCAGCTAAAGGTGGAACTAGAGGTGCTTTTATTCAAAGGCTGCAAAAAATCACCTTCTCCAAGGAAATTTACATCTCTCTGGTTCTCTGACAATGAAAAAGACTACAAGATCACGGTCTCCCTCGAACCAATGAGGCATATGCCACTGGCCTTGAAATTCGAAAGCAGGGAGAGAAAAATCAAAAGTGGAATGTGTTCCCCCTTCTCAATTTGCTCCTTTCCCCTCTCGGACACATCTATATACTGGCTGACCTAGCAGAGCTATAAAGATTTCTTAGACCAAACAGTTTATTTTAATACTTTTTGGATTACACTGAAAATAATGCCACCTCCATAGATAAGGGTTGTGTTTTCCAACCAAAGGAAGAGCATCCTCTTCTTACCAGCTGCCCAAGACCCCCACCTCCAGTCAGTTGCCATGTCCCATTTAGAATCCACCTCCTAAATATCTTCCGACGCCAGCCATTTTCCTGCATTCCTACAGCCACTCCCCTAGTTAGGGCTGCTGTTAGCTCCCAGCCAGATTACAGCAGAAACCTCCTCACTGATCTGCCTTCAAGTCTGCCTCACCCAATCCATTCTTCACACACCAGCCAGTCTGATCTTTCTAGGAAGCAAGTCTCCTACGGATATTAAAATGAATTCCGAACCCCTGAAGGTAGGTCAAAGCGTGTTGAGGCTCTGCACAATGCCCCAGCCCAATTTCTCTGCTTCCACCTCACACTCCACAATTCAGCCAGGTTAAACTGCCTTTCATTTTTAACACCAAGACACTCACCTTGGGCTTTGGCACATACTCCTGTGAACGCCTGTAACACCCACCCTGTGCCATCTTCCCTCACTCCCTTCCTTTGACTTACTCTTGCTCTTCATCAAGTCTCTGCTTAGACACCACTTTCTTCAAGAAGTCTTTCCTCTAAGTCTGGGATAGATAACCCACCTAGACTCTCCTGTGGCGCCCTGTGTTTACCCTGTCAGAGCATTTCTCATACAACACTCCACTGCTATTCCTATTTGTCTATATCCCCCTAGAATGGATGCTCCATGAAGACAATGGCTGAGCCATGTAGAGTTCGGCATCAAATTCCCAAAGCCAGAGCCTAGCAGAGGGCCTGGCTCTTCGTTAAGTGTTCAAATAAATATTGATTGATGAAGTCTTCACTCAAACAGTCCCGGAAGTCTCCATGGCAAGTGTTTTTCTAGAAATGGGCTGCAAAGAGGGTCTCTCTTTTAAAAGTTTCCTGAAATTTAACCAACAAGAGGAGCATTTAGTAGGTGTTTAATAAATATTTGTTACTGGATAAAGGAACGAATGGGGAGACAATGCTACTAGGTATATGATGAAGTGGAGGGTTTTTTAATTAAAACTACTGGTCAGCCACTGAAGAGGGGGCCAGAACATGTAAATCCAGTTATGCAGGTCATACAGGTGCTGAGTCTAAGTAGTTTTCTTACCTCACCAAGCGCAAGGTGACCCAGATTCAGTATTCCAATTGTTTGCTGTTGTTCTTATTTTTATTTACACCACTGGCCACCACTCTTCTGACGTCAGCCCTACATAAAGCCAGTTTAGAAAGGACAACACTGAGGACACCATTAGTCTTGCTCGGACCCCCAAGTCAAAATGCTAAAATGAGAAACTCTCCAAGTTCACCCCTAGTTCTCTTAATTCTAAACAAACAAATAAAGAAAGCTATATCGTAGAGGATCTTTCTCCAATGATTCTGTGCTATTTTGGCCGTCACCCGGCCCTATACTGAATTTTGTTTAAGCTTCCCTGATAATTTGCTGGAATGTGATGAAATAGCTCCTCGGGCCACTTTTGGTCCGTATTTACTATCTCCCCCAGGCAAGAACTGAGATCTGGGTGTAGATATTTACTAGAAAAAAAACTGGTGGTCAGAATCTGCCTTCACCCCTTCAAAAACACCCAATGCTTACAAGAGAAAATCCAAGCCACTCTGTCTGGGAGGATTAACAACCCTTGTAGAGTCTCTACACACCACATCTCCATGCCATCCCCAGCCATTCCCGGCCCTTGCGTCCTATACTCCAGGCATACTACCCACGGATCTCCACACCTTCCTCTGTGCTCTGCACAGGCTCTTCCCTTTGCTTGGAATGTCACCATTCTAGTCTCATTCCTTACCCTCTCCTTGTGCCTGGCACTCTCCCCATCCCTAAGCAGAATCAATTAGTCCCTCCTCTGTCCTTTTCCTTACCTCTTAACACATTAGATACTGCAATTACTACTCAGGTATCATCTCCCCTACCAAGCTGAGAGCTGCTTATAAGCAGACACCACATCTTATTCATGTTTATATCTTTGGTATATAAAATAAAACCTAGCACATGGTAGTCAATGAACGGTTATTTAATGACTGAACCTGCTTCATCTCTGCCTGCAACTGAGGCCATGCAATAAAATGATCAGAATACGACTGTAACTCCATCCATCACGATTCTATGCATCATAAACATCTAGAGAAAACCAAAATGCAAGTACTACGATTTACTTGCTATGTAGATTCAGGCTAAGTTACCAGACTAATTGTCACGATGACAAGCAAATGGCTCAGCCTCTGACAACATAACCTTGAACTGTTCTTCCAACTTGATCAGGAGTTGAAAGCAATTCAAAAGAGAATGTTTAGAGATTTTAAGTGACACTAGCTGTCCAGCCTTTTTAATATTTGCTCAGCAACTATTTGCTAAATACCAGCAATATGCTTGGCTTGCCTTGGTAGTAAAGGACAACTGAGTTGTGTTAGAAAAGATCCCTGACCTTAATTTAAGAGCTTTCCAGTCTGGTAAACGAACTAAGACAACTATAAGGCATTATTTATAGCTGTCATGTGAGTGGTATAACTGAAGGATTGTTGGAGGAGGATGAAGACAAGTTTTTTGTTTTGTGGCCTTTTATTACACATTGCTAGTAGGACGGTAAGTGTGGTCTAAGATGACGATCTTGGCTCTTGTAGGCCCAGGTTTGCACAGTTTGTTTAGCTGTATTTCTTTCAATAGCAATTCAGAAGCTGGAGAGTGAAGGTGCCCCCACCGGGAGGGGAAAGGAGGGTAGGGAGGTCTCACAGCTCTTGCAGGTCTTCCTCCAAGGCTAGATGGCTTACGGTTGAGATGTCTTGGGGAAAAATAGTTTAAATTCAGTAAGCTTCAAGATGAAGCTCTGACGCAAAACGCATCTCCTCCCAGAACATATCTCATGAGGACTGGCCTCGTCCACTTCCAGAGCCAATTATTTACTCACACATAGGAGCTCCCCGGACCTACATTACTGGGACACTGCCCCTGCCTTCAAGGATCTCTCTCCTTCATTCTCAAGGTCTAATGTAGCTGTATTTACTTTTATTTGTCTTCATTACACTTGTTATTGTAAATCTTCTTCTTCAGTGTATGTTTCAAGTTAAAATTTAAAAAAACTAAGCCACTAATTATGCTTTCTAATATTTCTCTGGTCCCATTTCTCACCAATCCAACATCCCCATGATACACACTCGCAAACTCAAGTTCTCTCTCTACCTTATATAGTGTGTACCAGAGTGCATTTGCTTGAAATCTAGAAATGTCCAAAGTCTCACTCAACCTCAAAAGGCTACCTTTCTCTGGGGACCACACAAATAGTCAGTGCTCAAAGCCAAGTATATTCAAAATGACTTCTGATATTTCAGAACAAAGGATTCATAGCCAGGAGTTCAGGGATGACTCCACCATTTGAAACTGTACGAAAAAATCTTATGTGCACGTGAATATATGGATTTTTTCTTGGGGCAAAGTTCCATTGCTTTCAAGAAATTCTCATAGGGGCCTGTGAAACACACACACACACACACACACACTCCTAAATAAACGAAATCCTGCTAGTTTCAATGAAGAAAATATTTTTGTATACTAATATGACACAATATCCATTTGTCTAATGAAATACGTCAAAATCTTTTCCCATGCCTCTTCATTTAAACTATGATTAAAAGATCCATGTTAGCAGGCGAGTACCAGAACAGAGATGCTACGAGAAGAGGTAGCAAAGAAAAAGGGAAAAAGCCCCCAAATGATTTACGCCTGAAAAACTTGAATCATGGAAAAGATAAGCAAAAAAAAAAAACAGTAGGTCACGGTGACTTGACATTCAGAAATAAGCAGCAACATTTTGTTCCTAGTAACCTATAAACAACCCTACAGTCTTGAATTTCATCACTACCCTACAAAAGGTTACTCAACAACCTCAGCGTTTCTCAAATACTACAACACAGCTAGAGAACAACATGAGTGTGTCTGCCATACAATCTCTTAAAACTAACACTGGAAGACGACATTAAGAACAAAAAGCTACATTTCACTCCAAAAATTAACTAGGAGAATTTACACCTAACAATGAAGTGGTATGATATCCTGTGAAAAGAAACATTTAGGTTTTTTAAATAAATTAAATATATAAGGCTAAAATAGGTCTTTACCTCCAACACAATTTGTATGGCACAGGGTGTATCAAAACAGGAATATGTATGTGAAGAGTCCATTTTCAATTTGTCCTGCATTTTGCTCTGACGTAACCAGTGGTGACTTATTTGCTCTCATTCTCTACTTCTTCCACATCTTTTTCTGAAGAAAGGCAGGTGGAAATGTCTCTCTTCTGGTTCTCTATTATTTGCTGCTGTAGTTTCCATCTGTGGTGCTAAGATGCGGCCCTTATTTTATCCTGGACACCAATCAACTTTCCTTTCTTCACACTCCTTGAGCTCTTCTCAACAGCTCCACATGGGAATCTCTGGGTTGTTTCAGACATATCCGACACTTCTTTCTGATTAGTTACGTTAGTGACAAACTCTTTCGCACCAACTGCCTAGGGTCACTCGGAGGCACTTGATTGGAAAAGCACTGTTTCCCATCCAATATTGTGGTAGCTCTACAGCTCCCACTTCCATTCTGCCAGGGGTAGCACATGGTTGAGAGGAACTACATCCTTAACATTTTACCAGAGATTGTCTTTAACATCCATATGCTTGAGTTGCTCCCACATGGGTTCTCATGCCTAAAGAACATTAATATCAGTGACAATCCTGTAAAAACTAATGTTGCAAGCCAGCTCTGGTGGCTAGTGGTTAAGTTCAGGAGGCTCCGCTTCAGCAGCCCGGGTTCGGTTCCTAGTCACAGACCTACACTACCCAGCTGTCAGCGGCCATGCTGTGGTGATGGCTCACATACAAAAGAAAAAGAGGAAGACCGGCAGTGGATGTTAGCTCAGGGCGAATCTTCCTTAGTGAAAAAACAAAACAAAAATTAAAAATGTTGCTTTTTTAAAATCCTGAGCATTTATATCACAGAATGGACATAATCCCAGATCTGCCATTTATTACTGGTGTGACTTTTGAGCAACCTCTCTGAACCTCACGTTCCTCATCTGTAAAATGGGACAAAAACCACCTTCCTCGCCAGGTTGTAATTAAATCTGATAATCTATATGAAAACTTAGCAGAGACACTGGCTACCCCAAAGCCAGTGCCCACAATTGTCAGCTATTTCTTTATTCTGATAGCAAAGTCTTAAATATCTGTGGATAGGAGTGAACATTAGCATGCAATTGCTGTGCATTTTTTTAGGGGAATGGAAATAATTTACATTTTAAGAGCAAGCAAGTATTCTTGTTCAAAAATATCAAGGGCATATTGTGACAAGCCCCTGGTCTGGAGGAATATCAGACTCTTCTGGCTCATTCTTTCTCCCAGTTTTCTTTTTTCTTCCCCCCTCTGTAAATGAAAATAGCACATGGGAGAATGTTCTGTAAACACTATAGCAAGGCAACAACCACTGATAAGGACCGCAGACGAAGGCCTGGGGGCAAACTGGTTGCTACATCTAACCTCTTGAAAAGACTGATTCAAGATTTAAATTGTGGCAGCCATGTGAGAAACACACGTGGTTTTCAAATATCTGAGTTCCATTGTGCTGTCCTTGGTAAAAGCCACGCAGACCAAGGGAGCTGACACGTTCAATAGAACACAGGGGCCTCCATTGTATCTGAGACCCCTCTAGGTATTTTAAGCACCAGAAACCAAATACGCAAATAAAGACAAAGAAAAGCTCACTATCTGCCCATGCCTTGTCTTGCCAAAAAAATAGAATCGATTGTTTTTTTCAAAAAAATAAGTCTGTCATAGGATGACTGTGGACTTATTTAGCCCATTCAGCAGGATTTTTCACTAAGCTACAATGCAAAAGATTTATTTTGTCATTGTCCAAAGCAAACAATTGAAGAAACTCAGCCCAGTGCAGAATCCCCAGGAGAAGCAATCTACAATTTAATTAGTGAATAATGGAGGCAATTTCAATACAATTCCAGGCATTTTTTAAAGTAATATTTGAACAGACATCTGCCGCATCTACTAAGTGTTTAGGCAAAGCATAATCATCCCTGATCGGATGAGACGCCCAGGGTCATGAACAAGACTGTCTATTGTTAGGGCAAGACCCATCATTTAAAAGAAAACTCCAGAATCCACCTTCTCAACACCTACCCCTTCCCCCCCAATAAAGAGAGAGGATAGATAAATAAAGAAAGAAAATATTAGTCAGAGTCTTTTGAAGTGGAAAAACAGCAACAGAAAGGATTTAAGGGCACCAGTACGAAACTGTAATTCTGACTCCTTCATTACCTCTCCTCTATGAACACTTGAATTTCTTCATTTATAAAATGCAATATTAATGTCTACGTTGCATGAGTTTTGAATATTAAGTGAGAATATTTATAATAAAACACCATATAAATGTTAGTTGAAGATGGTGAAATGTCAAAGAAATGGAGACTACAAATCAAATTAGTGATATGTCACTATTGCGCCTTCTACCATAAGAATTCCCTATTTCAGCTTTATAGATTCATTTGTATATACAAAATATTCTGCCACCAGAGTTTCGGTTTTGCAAGATGAAAAGAGATCTGGAGATGGATAGCGGCGATGGCTGACGACAAAGTGACTATACCTACTGCCACTGAACTCTACACTTAAAAATGGTTACGATGGTAAATTTTATGTTATGTGTATTTTACCATAGTTTTCTTAAATTATTAAAAAATATTTACCATGATACAACCCCCTAGTAGTAGAAAAGAGTCCTCTTCCTTTAGTCTGTAACTTGGTCAGTTGAAGAAGCCAAGAAAACAGGCTGAAGATACCCGATGTGCTATATAGTATGAGCATATTGCAAAGGCGTGTGCAAATTCTGGGACCTTAGCCAAGCTTTCAGAAAGGGCCATTTATTGTTTTTACCTTTTGTTAACTCCAAACAAAACAAATTTCAAAATAAAGTTACTGGTACGTTGGTTGGCAAGCCCTCAAACTCCTATGGTTTGTACACCGTAAGGCACAGGAATGGCACTTGTACTAGTGAATATGAATATTCACAATATGAATTATTCACTAGTTTACATGTGAAAATGTTCAACAGACTCCCAATGTATGCTGCAACACGTGTATTAAAAATAAGAAAAACCCACAAAAGACAAACAAGAATCCATATTATAGCTCATAAACTTATAGAGAGGGTGAACATTCCTGTTCTTGGTGCACTTAGATGGGCCACATGAATCCACGCATGATTACAGATCCAGACAAAGAAAAAACTCAGAGTGGAAGAAGGGAGACACAGTTCGGTGTCATACTTAGTGAAAGCAATTCCCAGGAGTCCCAGCCCTGTTACCACCAGCTGGGTTACCTGGTAGAAATCACCAAAACTTTCTAGGCCTCAGTCTTTGCGTTTGTGAAATGACTGGGTACAAGTGGAGGACATCGAAGTCCCCGTTTGGTGCTAGCTCTCTGACTCTTTGCACTAGTCTGAGCTTCGTCAGAGAGGTCTAATAACACAATATAGTAGCCCATCTGCTATAGACAGAATGTTTGTCTCTCCTCAAAATTCATATGTTGAAACTTAATCCCCAATGTGATGGTATTAGGAGGTGGGGCCTTTGGGAGATGATTATGTCATGAGGGTGCATGACATTCCTCATCAATGGGTTAGTGCCCTCAAAATTATAGGAAACCCCAGTGAGCTCCTTCCACCATGGGAGAAGACAGCCGTCTATGAACCACGAAGCAGGCCCTTATCAGACATCAAATCTGCCCATACCTTGATCTTGGATTTCCCAGCCTCCAGAACTGTGAGAAATAAATTTCTGTTGTGCAAGCCACCTAGTCTATGATATTTTGTTATTGCAACCTGAGACACCATCCTCTATGTATTCAAGGAAAAGAAATAATACGAAAAACAACTATACACGAAAGGATGCCAGGGAGATGGCAAAGAAGAATCTAAAGGGTCAAAGCTAGGCACAAACAGCTCAGAAAAACACCATGAAAAAGATCATTGCAGGGGCCAGCCCAGTGGTGTAGTGGTTAAGTTGGCACACTCTGCTTCAGTGGCCCAGGGTTCACAGGTTCAGATCCCAGGAGTGGACCTATGCACCACTCATCAAGCCATGCTGCGGCAGCATCCCACATACAAAATAGAGGAAGATGGGCATAGACGTTAGCTCAGGGCCAATGTTCCTCAGGGGAAGAAAAAAAAACCCACTGCAGCAAAGATAAATAGCACAGGCCCAATTGGTGAAATGTTAAAGCAACACAGACTCAGCCTCTGGCTGCAGTGTTGAGCACAGCGCTGGTCCTGCCACCTGGAGCTATCTCAGCAGTCAGTGGAAACCTCACCAGCCACAAGAGCTGGGGGCAGAATTGCCACCTAGCCCTGCAAACTCTGCAAACTGTCTCCTCTTTTGGAACGTAGATTACAATGGTACTAATTTAAAGTAAACAGGTGAGGGGAGACTATGTAATTAGATTATCATGAAACAACATTTCTTTACATACTCTGTGTTTTAAACTAAGGTGTTAATACTGCTGTAAAATAATTATTTTAATCCAGTTCAAAATGGAACATTTCATAACACTAAAGAGGACTAGCAAATCCTTTACAATAAAACAACTGAGACACTTAAAAGTTAATGTTAAACTGAGAGATTCTTTAATCTTAAACTCTTTTGGGCACTTCCTAATTTTATACGTCCTTTATGTTGAATTTCAAACTCTTAAAGTCAGTAGGAAAGACATTATTTTAAATTGGTTAGAATTCCCTATCAATGTCTAAATGATCACAAATTGTAAATCTGTGAAATCATCCTTTATAAAAATTTCAGAATTTGAGGTGAAATGATATAACAGTACAGTGTCTGAGACTTTTCACTCCCAGCTTCCTATAAAGTACTTATGAAAACACACCAATAGAGGGAGAAATCTTATCACAGGGAACAAAGACAGGAAGCAGGCACGATCAGAATCTGGAAAAATCTTCTCCCCTTCCACTGGCTGTGGCTGAATTCAGAAACAGCATTTTGCAATCTGCTTCTTGAGCTGCAACGTGAGGGACGGAAGTGAGATGTCGTCCCTAACCTTCATCAATGGCTACATTATCCTGAGAAAATGAACAGCCTGCCAGGTTGGTGACCCAAATTCCCATCCCTCGGGTTTCCTTTTTCCACACCTAATAATACTATTAGAAACAATCCAGAGGATTGTTTTTGAAGCCCCAGAACCCACCTTTACCAGGAGAGCCACACAAGATAGAAAAAGAGCAGATAACGGCAAAAGTTATTTCAAACTAAAACGTTATGTTTAAGGTGGATGGCAGAGGCGGGATGAGAGGCCCTGTAAAAAACCTTCCTTGAACATTCTTTTTATCACAGTAGGCCTGGTGACAGTTTTGCCTTGGTCCCCAATTTTCAAAGCTATAATCCCATTGCAAATGACTTTATCTCACTCCTACACCTAACCCTAAGCCCAGACTGGAATGAACAGCCATGCATTGCTTAGAAGAGCAAAGGAGTCCCACACACAAAAAGAGAAACAGCCCGTAGTAAATGCATTGCCAGGCGTCATAAACTGGGCTCATTGTAATGCACATCAAGCTGCACTGCAATTTCAGAAAAGAGGGACTTTGCCAAAGTCCAAGGGAACTGTGAGGGAATTGGGGATTCCAACATCAAGCCAGGATAGATGCCTGAGTTCCAAGTGTCACAGGACACAAGACGACATATCTGAAGCAAGACGCAGCAGGAGAGAGAAAACCTTCCGGCTGCCATCATTGCTCCACTGGGCTCCTAGTCCTAGGACAGGTACCTCCCAGAAGTTTCCATCTTGCAAAGACTGCTGGGAGAAGGAAGTACACGTGGTTATAAGAATTCAGACCTAGCTAAATCTTGACTTTAAGATCTCCAAAATCCTATCCCTCAGTAGTCCTCTGTAGGAGACCACGTCTTTGTCCTGGGAAGACCAGCCAAACAGGTAGTTTCTGCAAAGACCTCTTATGAAATGGAGGTTAATACAAGGCCGTGGCTGTAAAGACTAGACAGAACTGCAGACTCCGTAAGTCCGGAGCAGTGCTTCTTGTCCAAGAATGGTTGGACATATGGTTCCTACAAACTACTCTGTAGAGGTATCTGCCTTTAAGCAATTGTTTGTAGGAAATCAGAAACAGACACAGATGTCTGGAGAGAAGATCCTTATGTGCTGATGGAGGAAGGGCTATAAATGAAGCCCTACTTAGATGAAACTGCGGATGTCCTACCTAATTATCCAGACTTGAAGCAGTGACCGGATGTTGGACTACTGAAGTGGTTCTTGACCTTTTGGGGAGATGCAAGACCATTACATTTAACAAGGTAATGAAGGTTGTGGTTCTGCTCCCCAGAACGAAGGCACATACTCACAAAATTTTACGCACAGCTTCATGGGGTACACAGATCACTCAAAGTTTGTGTACACGAAGGTAAAAACGTATGGACCGCTGTATTATGTAGTTGACTGGCTGGAGCTGTAGGTTATGCTAATAATACTCCGGGTAACTGTGACATACCTTTTGATGGAAATGAGTATTCTTTACATCAGTCATGCTTAGAAGACGTAGATCATGAAAGGAGAAATAAATTTAGGCTGAGGAGGAAACTCCTTTTTTCTCTAATTCTCGTAAGACTTTGGCCCGGACTTTTTCAAGGGTCTAGATTCACTTACAGGTGTCCACGAATGGTGGCGAATACTGGCTTCCACCCCCATGGAAGGCAGCTGAGTCTGGGGACACATCAACCCCAAAATCAAGCCTTGTGGATGACCTGAGCCTATGAATCCCCAAAATAATCATATCTCGTGGCTAGTTGTAAGTTATTCTCTGTGCTATAATTCTCTCCCACGACCCTAAACTTTAATAAAGTCATGTTAAATGTAGGCTCGATTTAGAAATTTTTGAGGAACTATGGGAAGCATCTATTTCCAAGCTTGACTGAAGTGGTAAAAGGGAGAGCAGCCCCTTTTTGAAGCCAACACAGTGATGGCGGCTGGAGACCATGAGACCATGAGCAGCGACGGCACCTATAGTTGAAGGCAGGCGATAGTGGATGTGCAAAAAGCAGCCAGGCAGACATAAAACCCTGTGAGTTCTTACACCCTTCCTCAGGAGAATGAAACAGAAAGAGCACCATGGAGGAGGCTAAGGGCCTTCTGTTCCCAGGGCAGGGCTACAAGCCAGTGGACATCAAGTGGACCAGTGAATGTGATCCCACCTTATATCAGAATGGGGGCCACTGGAAAACAACAGGAAAGCTAGAGGAGAATGAAAGATTAAAGATCACATCAAAAAGTAAATGGGAAAGCAAAAAGGATTACAATAAATAAATGAATCCATAAACTGGATTTTGTGGGGGAAGACTATACACACCTAAGAAAATTAGAAAACTAGAAAACATAAATAAAATTATGGGGGCTGGCCTGGTGGCATAGTGGTTAAGTTCGCGTGCTCCACTTCAGCAGCCTAGGGTTTGTGGGTTTGGATCCTGGGTGCAGACCTGCACACCACTCATCAAAGCATGTGTGGTGGTGTCCCACATACAAAATAGAGGAAGAGTGGCATAGATGTTAGCTCAGGATCAATCTTCCTCACAAAAAAAAAAAAAAAGAAAGAAATAACTGTGTTTAAAATTTTATTTATTAAGAATATCTAATATATAATTTCATGGTAAAATTTTATTTATTTTTTCCACATTTCTTGAGATATGTTAACACATAACACTGTAAACTTAAGATATACAATATAATGATTTAATACACATAATATTGCAAAACGATTCAGTAAAATTTTAAAATCTTAATGAAACTGATTGTTGTACAGATTTCAGTTCTCAAAAGTAAAATGATAACATGGAAGAAATTAAGAAATGTATAAAGTAATTTACACCAACAAAAAGACTAAGTGGCTATTTGGTTTTATTGGCCAATTATATTAAATTTCAAGGACCAGTAATTTCCATGCTATATAAACTGCTACAGAACATTTTTTAAAAAAAAGGAAATCTCTAAAAAAACACAAGAGCCACACATAATTTATACCTATACGTACAAAAAAGGAGTTCAAAACGAAACTAGAAATATGAAGGGTAAGACTGTGCTTTTGTTCCTGTAAATTGCCTGGTAACCATCATTATAACTTAAATTGAGATTATGGGATGGAGCTTAAAAAAAAAAACCCCACCAAATCTCTAAACATACCAACCCTAACGTCCAAATTTCTTTCTTTTTTTTTTGAGGAAGATTAGCCCTGAGCTAACATCTGCTGCCAATCCTCCTCCTTTTTGCTGAGGAAGACTGGCCCTGAGCTAACATCCGTGCCCATCTTCCTCTTCTTTATACGTGGGACGCCTATCACAGCATGGCTTGACAAGCGGTGCCATGTCCACACCCGGGATCCTAACCGGCAAACCCCGGGCCGCCAAAATGGAACGTGAGAACTTAACCACTGCACAACCTGGCAGGCCCCCCTAACGTCCACATTTCTTAACTTCTCATGAATCTACCTCATTCTGTTAGTGTAGCTGATATATAGAGAGTAACTGAACCACAACTAGGTATTATACACAGCAGCTACACCCGTATTTCTACTACATTCTATCCTTTTATTTTACGTAAGTCTGGGGTATGTATTTGGTCCTAAAGCCTTTGATAAAATGCTTTGCCATTCAATATTTTAAATGTAAATAAACTACTGCATCATGTATTGATTTTATTTCAGATGCAGTTTCTCCAATGCCTTAAGAATAGTAAAGTCTATATTACATGTCATTCTCTTAAAGATCATTTTCTTGGAGAGGAAAAAGTAGTCAAAAGTGTGATGGATTTTCTTCTTCTGATGGATATGGGAAAACTCGCGAGTGCAACAACTGCTATGATAGATCTGTCTAGCTGAAGCAGTCTCAAGTGAAAGAAATAATAATGGGACATCATATCTTGCCACATTGTGGTTATAACAAGACTTGAATTGGCAGGGACTAGGCTGAAAAAACAACCCTGTGACTGATAACCAGATTTCTGCCTCTTTGTAGTGGCTTAAACTTCAGTTTCTGTAAATATTATAAATCCCACACAAGTTCTAAGAGAAAGAATTACAGAATTTAAACCTATAAAGAATCTTCAATGCATCTACTGATTTTATAGATTAGAAAACTGAGGACCAAGAGACTAACTACTTTTATTTTGTGTACTGAATGTACCAGAGCCATGAGACATCTAGCAGTGGTTGTAAAAATGCCTAGAACATTCCATTTCCTCCATGCTGTCTGCATTAGACCAAAAAAGAGGAACAAGTGGTAACGGGATACACAAATCATTCAGTTTCAAAAATATAGCAGCATACACACCACAGGCAAGAAACATACCCTAGTTTCACATGATTAATAATTTAGGGCTTAATTCAGAAAGATTTTAGCTCAAAACCCTTAAAGAAATCTTTACGGGTTTCTGACGCAGCTGATACTGTGATATAAATTATTTATCCACTCTCACCAACTCAACATCAATGGGCATTGCAGGCAGAAAGGAAGGTGACAGCTGGAAAAGGGGAAGACGAGTGTTTACCCCGAGCCCTCTCATAGCATCTGAGGAGGCCAGCAAGCTGATTTCTAAGGCTCTGTTCTTGGACCTTAGCAACTCTCTCCGGGCCTCACAGAGAAATACCCACCCTTCCTGGTGAGGCCTCCGCTCACTTCAAAAAGAAAGCATTATTACCCAACGTGTTAAAAGGGAATGCTACTGTAGCCTTATTTTTCACATTTTCAAATCTGGATATTAGGCAACTGCAAGCCTCAGTGTCTCGTCAATGATGAGATGAGGTGAAAAGAAAAATTTTTTTAAGCAGGTAAGGCTTTATCACACAAAACCACTTGAAGACAAAAGCTGTGAACCAGATCTTGAACAAATCTATCAGAATGCCAGGGCCTTGTTTAATTCACCTTCATTATTAGCAAGATTTACAGGGAAATTGGAGCAAAGTGAATTGAAAAGCCACAAAGGAAAAAAGCTTACTCAAAAATGATGTATTTTGTTTCACAAGAACATTTAAATATGCGGCATTAAAATATCTCCCTAAGGTTAACAATATACACTATTTAAATGTGGCAAGTTCATAGTAAGTTAATCTATTTTAAAATGTGAGTGTGCATCTAGGCACACTTACATATACACGTGCACATGTCAAAAGAACTAGGTAGAAGTTTCTAGAATTCAGAATATGGTCTTCCTCTAAAATGAAGAGGAAGTCTCTATTGACATCATTAGGCAAAATCTAAGGGCTGCAGATTTTCACCTTAAATGCCTCTGTTTATCCTCTTGCTCTAACTATTGCCTCTCTGCCATTGAACTATGCTAAGCAACTTGGTTTTCATGAATTTTGTCTCCCTCTGCTTTACACACCTGTCTGGGTGACATGCCTTTAGGGTCCTTTCAGCCTGCTATTCTTGCTGATGGTAATTTCCAGTCTTTCTGATCACACACTCTTGCTATGTGCTAGACCTCTAAGAATACAATAAAGTGAGCCCTTCCTCCCATAGTTTAAGCTGTTTCAATAATAAAATACAGGAGTAGGTGTGTGGGGAGGTGGAAGGTGAAAGAAAAAGGCGGAAGAAAGAGAGGGAAGAATGGGTAGAAGACCAGGAGGCAAGAGAGGGAGAAGAAAAGTGGCGAGGTGAGTAGTTTAAATCCAGAAGATGGTGACACTGGTTGGGGATTAATTCCAGCCATGCAGGAAGGAAGGTGACAGGAAAGAACTCAAGATGGAGCAGTTCAAAGAGGGAGGAGGGCCTCACAGCGGGCAGGAGAAGGCAGGGAAGGTGCAGAGCAAGGGAGGCCACTGCAGGCCACGGTGGGCATTGCCCCATAACTGACGCCAGTCACGTGAGAGTTCTTCAGTTGTGTGGGTGGGGAAACGAGCAGGAACAATAACAAAAATGGCGAACACTGGTAAAGCTCCTACTGTGTGTGCCTGGCCTGTTTTGAAGTGCTTTACATACATTAACGCGTCTAAAACCCACAAGGACCCAAGAGGTAAGTACCATGATTAGGCTCACTTTACAGACACTGGAGGTACTGAGAGATGAGGTAACTGCCTAAGGCCACAGGCCTGGGGAGGATTTTTAAGACAGTTCAACAGGAGTAGTCAGGATAAGCCGGAAGGGTAAGGGGCGTGGTTTTGGGTTACACAATGAGAAAGCCCTGAGAGCGTCCTAGGGGTGGAAACCCACAAGAAAACACATTGAAGGCAAAATCAATAGGTTAATAGAATAGACTTGAAGAGGGTGGGGCAAGGGAGGAAGAGAGAGAGAAAGAAATAATGGATGTCTACAAGATTGGCCCTATTCTTACCACTAAAATCAGTTCAATCCATTGCTTTGGGGCAAAAGCTCCACCTAAGGAGTTTTCTTTGTTGTGAAAGGGAGCATAATATTGCATCTTGTAAAAGGAAGTAAACTCTGATTTGCATTTTAACTCAAACCACACAGACACACCTCCCTGAAAGAATGCAGTTAGTGGCCCAAGAGCTGAATTGTTTCCATTCCTCTCCACTATGTGTACCAGCCCAGAGCCACCACTACCTTCCATTGGCCCCAAGATGGAGGCCAGTGGGAATATGAGAGGAAGGAGAAGCTCAGCACACCCCCTGCCCAGCCCCCCACCAACACCCAGAGCCCAAACCGTTATGCAGAAAGTGGTCCCCATGGTGGGTTTCCTCATTGGCATTGCCAGACTAGATTCAGCCGCCATCCAACCCCAAATTCGCACAATCCCATGAGTCCAAAACAATCCTAAACCACACTCTTCCTCTAATTTAGAAGACATTCCTTAAACATTTTCATTTCTTTTTCTCTTTTTTTTTTGAGGAAGATTAGCCCTGAGCTAACATCTGCTGCCAATCCTCCTCCTTTTTGCTGAGGAAGACTGGCCCTGAGCTGACATCCGTGCCCATCTTCCTCCACTTTATATGTGGGACACCTGCCACAGCATGGCTTGACAAGCGGTGCCATGTCACACCCAGATCCGAACCAGCGAACCCCAGGCCACCGAAGTGGAACATGTGCACTTAATCGCTGCACCACCAGGCCAGCCCCAACATTTCCATTTCTTCCCAAGAAAGGTTCCCACACAACCTTTCAAACACGGGCTATTCTTTTTTTTCTAAATTTGAAATGCATTGGTAAAAGACAAGAACATCCCTCCATCTCCCCCCCCAAAAAAAGTCATGTCCATTGAGATCAACCAATGCATTAAAAATACCAGCCCACAGAAACGTAGGAAGTTACCCTCCAGAATTGTTCCATGTGCCAAAAGACCAATTTGGGACCTCAAGTCCAGTCCTTGTATAAGGCCTGCCACTCCAACATTTAGGTCAAGAAGTAAAACATTCTAGATGATTTTTATTGATGGTCAAACACATCTTTCCTGATATCCAAATAGAAATAAGACTCTGCTTCTAAAATCTTTTGATATTCTTCCAAATGTAAAGTTTAAAAGAAGCAAAAGGGAAGAGTCGAGTCAGGACCCAAGACTCTGGGAGCTCCATCCAGCCCATGTGGGCAGGTGACTTCATCCCCAAACTGCAGAGTCTTCCTCTATAAAATCATGACATGGCTGGGTAAACGAACACTGAGAAGGCAGGTGGAGCTGCTCCTCCATCGAAGCACTAATTCATCTGAAAGACCACCCCATTTGGAGAACTTGAATTCCTACTACTTTTTCCAGACGGATTTTTCCAGCCATCACATTTCCAAAATGAAAATGTAACAGCTTGCAACCACGGCAATATACTTAAGACGTAATAATGGAAAATGAGATGCTATTGATTGGGGAGGGAGGAGAAGTAACCACAATGGTGTCATCAAGTCAGAGAAAGAAAGAAAATTAACAGATGAATTCTTCAAGACTGAGATTTCGTTGCCACCCACTACAGATGGCAGAGTTCCGAGTAGCAGTCCCTAGACAAAACAAGCTATACATTAAATATGTGAGGCAGTCCTCAAAAGAATATTCCACGTCCTTTCAATCATAAGGGAATTCCACATTCTAGAGTACGTTGCAGCTAAAAACTTATGTGCTGAATCCATTCTGTTCTGCAATAATACACACACTCAACTGTGTCTTGCAATTGTGTGTGAGCAAGACGGTTTCCTTTTTATTGCCAATGAAACAATCAAAGTGTACAATGGAGCCACAATTTTTTAAACGCTTAAATAAAATAGTGTATATTTAAAGGAGTAACTAATATTAAACATAGCATGCCATGCCCTCGAGGGGAAGGCACAGAAGTATTACTACATTATAAATGAAGCAGCCCTCTGTTCTCTAACTTTGCACCCAAAGATGGGGGATGAAGACTTTAGACACATCTGGAAAGTAGCAGAAATAGGAAATACTCTCTTGGTACATGTTTTCTGCTAGTGATTCTTGCCATTTCATTAATTTGTCAAAACATGCAATTTATCAAAGCTTATAGGTACACACTGCATTAGAAAAATGCAGTAAATCGAGACGACATCAAACTTGGAATTCTTAAAAGAAAAGCAATACCTTTAGGAAGTATGATTACTGAAAATTAGCCCATTTCTTTTTAATGATTTAAAGAAAACTTAGCTTTAAGTTTCAAGGTTTTCTTCCCAGAATAAAAGAAGTATCCTTTCTTGACACAAGGCTAATTGTTAGTATTTATGAAAAATTACTGACGGTTGACCAAAGACTCAAGAAAACAAAGATTTTTTTTTTTTCCAAGCAGGCCCCACATGAAGAGAGAGCACCCTGGCCCAGGCAAGTACGTATCCAACCATTCAAGGAAGAAGCAGGAAACGGTGGTAGGGCTGGATTTTTGTTTTACAGAATTTTAAAATTCTGCCATTTCAGCTCTTCCCCTCTCTTAGAGCACGGCATGATCGATTCCACCAGCATCTTATAGGAGATGCTGATGGAGGCAACCTGGTTTGGACCAAAGAGCATCTGTTAGAGTCAAAGTGACCTGGGCTAATTTTGACTCTAGCTGTGGGCCCTTGGGCAGCTTACCCAAACCCTCAAAGGCGGAGTTTCCACGTCTACACGATCTTTCTCACAGGGTTGTTCTAAGCTGTAAGTGGAGTAAGTGCGTAACACAGAGACTGGCAAAAAACAAGTAATTTGTAAATTTAGTGTCTTTTCATAAGCTTACTTCCCTTGGAGAAGAAGAAGTCAGTTTTGTGAGCACCCTAAGGGAAGGGTGGCTGCCTTATTTATACTCCCAACCCCCAAACCCAAGAGAGTGTCGAACACATAACTGGGGCTCCATCAATGTCTGCTGAATTGTGAATAAATGTTTCCCATTGTCCTGCCTCCAATTTTACCATAACGTGCTCAGATCTCTGTTGTTGAACAAATTTATATAAGGTTGAACAACTGAAAAGGTAAAGACAGAAGATTCCAAAGGAACTGTTGGAGCAGGTGTTACCCATGGTCTTCCTGAAGGAGCACTTCCTCTCTTTATTATGTCTCCAGGCTGGAAATACTGCCTCTGCCATCATCCTGGGCTACAAATGTGTGGGTGTGCAATGTACTGGAAAAAGAGATTAACTGATGCCAATATCAACACAAGCAAATTTAGTGTGGCAAATTACAGGTTTCCATATTTTTAAAATATAGAAAAGAGTTTCTGGTGCTAATAAGTAGTTTTAACTGAGGAGAGTTATAGTTTTAGACTATGACTAGAGCACTTTTCTATCCTCGTCTAACCTAGACATGGGCACCGCCAGCCTTTCGTTCACCCTGCTAGAATCCTCTTTACCAGCAGCTTCTAAAGGCACTCTGAAATTCATTTAAGTGCAAAAAGAAAATGCCAAGTATGGAAACTGACTTCAGTACATTTTCTATAAGACAGACTCTTTTCTGGAGGTAAGCTTCACTCTGCAAAGAGAATTTTCTCTCTCTAGTGAGGTACTCCAGATAATGCGGAAAAAGTCTAATACTTTTTTAGTGAAACTAGCAAATAATGTCTCAAAGATTGTCATCAGGCATTCACTCAACAACTAGGTATTAACCGCTCACTATATGCCAGTGATGTTTATAATAGTGGGATACTCAGTACACAAAATAGGACATCTAGAACCAGCCCTGATGGCCTAGTGGCTAAAGTTAGGCATGCTCTGCTTTGGTGGCCCAGGTTCGGTTGTCAGTCATGGAACCACACCACCCATCTGTCAGTAGCCATGCTGTGGCGGCAGCTCACATAGAAGAGCAAGAAGGACCTACAACTAGAATATACAACCATGCACTGGGGCTTTGGGAAGGAAAAAATCAAAATTAAAATAAAAAAAACTCAACATCTGCCTTGTCTCACCTTTTCACCCTTGCCCCATTCCATTTACAACAAAGATGCTTTCTCCTTAAAAGGACCCCTCCATCATTCACAAGTCTGACCTCTCCATGTTACACTCTGGAATGTGTCTGCCAAAGAACAAAAGACTCCCTTCTGTTCATTGAAATATGGTCTGGAATTCTGTCAAGAGAAGCTGGGACTTTGCATGGAACTAGACATGACCTCCCAGGCCAGCCCCCACCCTGATAGGGGCATGCCCCGCTAGAGAGCTCCCCATCCACCTTACCAGCCTGGGGACGCCTCTTCAGCCCCAAAGCTTGACTTTCCCTGTTCTCTCTTTAACCTCTGCCCTTCTTTCTCTTGTGCCAATTGACAAGAATGTCTTCTTTGTATCATCTGTACATTCCAGGGTTCTTTTCAATGGGAGGAAATAACAGAACACAGATGAGCAAAGAGTTCAGGAACTTGGAATGGAGGGAATGGTTCTTTCATTTTCTACCCTCATCCCACAAGCATTTGAGTGTCTGCTCAATTCATTCAGCCACAGGCATGTGAGCTGCAATGGAAGGCACTGTTTCAAGATAATGCAGAGGTAGAGAGGACACAGTGCATTTTCTTAAATAGTTTATAACATGGTTGGAGTGATAGCAGCACTCTAAGAGCATGTACCTCTTGCACCAAAGTAGCTGGACCACATTAGTCTCTTCAAGGTGGATCACATTCTCCTCAAGCAAGAAGACTGGGAAATAAGCGTGTAGCTCACAACCATTCAGCTCCTGTTCCATATTAAAAGTGTAAACTATGTAGATGCTTCATGCCAAAGGGCCCCCAGCATTGCATTTCAGGGTAAAGCACTTTCCTCTGGAGACCACTATGCAAATAAGTCTATGTATCCACGATGGCCGTGCTCACTTACTCTAATTCTTATTAGAATTATTCTAATAAGCTTATTCTAATTCTTGTAGTTATTTATCTGTTCCCAGACTGCCACCCCAAGAGGTTGCAAATCACACAGTATTTCCAAAGAGGCACCCCTGCCTTATGCAAGGCTACCAGTAGCTAAAAGGAGGCTTCTAAAGGGAGGAGAAAAGAATCACAGCCAGCATTTGTGAAGTAAGCAATTTGCAAAAGAAACCTCAACAACACTGCAGCAGTCTCAGCACAAAAGAGGAGATGGTCAGGGTCGTAAAGCGGGACTCGGGGTCAACAGGAAACCCCGCCCAGAAAATAAATATCTTAAGTGACAATGTAGTACTCACGTTCTTCTTTCGGTTTCCTCTATTCTATCTTGCCAGAGGGGTTCTGTCTCCTAAAAGGCCTCTGATGGAATAGAGTTGCTGCTGTTTTTAGCCAGCAGAGGTAATACAAAAAAACCATGTGGATCATCACAGACAGTAATAAAAAAATAATCCCCAGGTTAACACCACATGCCTAATTTTTTGGTATATAGATACACACAAACAGGGTTTCCATAATCTTGGGGTAGGGATTCTAATAAATTGAAAAATACAGATATAGAAATTATACTACCCTATACTCCCATAAAATGCAAATCTTCTTATCAAAAACACAAATAAAACACAGTCATTAAAAATCAATTCCAGAAGTAGAGTGATGTCAACACCAAAGAAAATTATTATTATATAACATCCACCTTTTACATGCAAGTTTGGTCCCCAATTCTAAAAACATACCCTTGATGCATGATCCTAAACATGTTAGAAAATTTATCTCAATCTCCAAACTCCTCTCTTGCTCCTGCAATATTACAGCATGCTTAATAAGTAAAATTTTAGCAGTGAAAGAAACAAGTGATTCCAGGACTGCTGGTGTGGCATTTTAGTAGATGTGATTTTGCAAGGCCAGAATCAACTGTTTAGGTGTCTTGAGTGCCGTAGGAGGGAGTCTTACGCCCCACTTAATCCCGCATCTCACTGGGACGAACGTCAGTAAAGGATGCTCCTGGGTGTTGGTACCCCTTTTAATCTTCACTCCGATACCGCTGCAGACGACTCTCCTATAGCATTTGTGGTTTGCTGATGAGAGTGATTCTATCCCCCCAAGTCGATTTTCATTCCCAGTTACATTTTACTTTAGCTGAAACTACCCATATATTAGTCTTTCATTATAAAATAATGCCCTGCTTTCAGACTCTCACTCTATTTTGGTACATCCTTTTAAAGTAAAATGCATGCCATTAAAATACATTTGTCCCATTGAGTCAGATTTTTAGACTCATTATGATGCTCATTGTTGACACAATAGCTCCTTCAGATACACAACAATCTGCCATAAAAGACCCGTACTTGGATGGGTGACAAAAGTGTTTTGCAAAGGCTGTCTTCTCAATGCAGTTGCTGTCAAAGACATATATTAATATCGTCCTAGTTAAAGAGTATTTATTCGAAAAAGTGCAGGCCATTTAAATAGAAAATGACTTCATGAGCTATTTCTGCAAGTTCAGTTACTTCTGAGAACACAGTGTTGTCAGATATTCATTCAGTGATAGAAACTGAAGAACAACTGACAAGTGTGTAATCCTGAGCACCCCCCCAGGAGCAGACTCCCTGCCCAATTTGACTGTGGCATGGATTCCCACAGTCATTAATTTTCCACTTTTTTCCATAATCAATAAGCATTTCAGATTTCAATTTAAGTGAACTGTTTTCTTGCGTCCGTAGAAAGGAAACAGCCTGTGTGAAAACGCGACCAGGTTCAAAATACTAAAGTTGGGTCACTTGTTATAAAAATAAAGCTTAAAATAAAAATGTGTTCTCCCCCCTCAGAAGTGTTGGAACTAGCATCTAAAATAGAGGAGTGGCACATCCCTTCAGAGTGAGGTCATGCTTTATTCTTAATCACGCTTGATGGACTAAGACACAGAGCCAACGTTCTGAGCAATTCAAACGCCAAACTGAGCCTACACCAGAAAGAGCCGGAACGTATTTCAAAGTTTCACATCTGTAACATTTCATTTGCTACCATTTCACTTCTGACCACCCTCTCTCTAGAACGCAAATTGTGAGGCTGAAATATTTTGAGGGCCTATTATATATTCAGAATTACAGAGGTAGAAAGAACCTTAGAGAAAAACGAAGTCCAGAAATGTTAAGTAACTTGCCTAAGATCACACAGCCAGTTGATGACAAAGCAGAGTCCAGAGTTTAATATTTCTTACACCTAATTCAGAGATCCACAAATTACATAAGGGACCTGCCCCATGGCCGAGTGGTTAAGTTCGTGCGCTCCACTTGGGCGACCCAGCGTTTCCCAGGTTCGGATCCTGGGCGCGGACACGGCACTGCTCATCAAGCCATGCTGAGGCGGCATCCCACATGCCACAACTAGAGGGACCCACAACTAAAAATATACAGCTATGTACCGGGGGGCTTTGGGGAGAAAAAGAAAAAATAAAATCTTTTAAAAAAAAATTACATAATCCTGCTTCCTGTCTCGAAAAACACTATGCAACGATAGGTGGGCAGAATCACCTTTAAAAAGGCAAAATAAAACCAAAAGTAACAGTAAGGTAGTATACATGCTTTGTGCCTAGTAGTTAGATCAGCTTTGAAAGTAAGCCAAAAAATGGTATGTAAATTCTCTCTCAATAACACTGTTCCATTTTAGTGATCCCAATCACAATAACATCACCAAGCATAAAATGTCTAGGAATTAACAAGAAAGATGCAGGGCCTATACAAAACTTTATCTGAAAAACATAAAAGAATATCGTTAAAAGGTGATACATGATTAATTACTGGATGAGAAAATGAATAATGTAAAAATATCAAATCTCTCCTAAATAGGTTAAATGTCACCCATTCAAAATCACAAGAAAATTCTTATTACACCTTAACAAGAGTGAGAAAGCCATCTGGAAGATTCAATGTAGGGGAAAAGCCAAGACATTTCTTTTTAATGGAATAAAAGTGAAAAAAAAGAGTACTGATGCTATATATTAAAACAATCCATGAAGTTGCAAGGCTTAAAACACTGTTATTCTGGCACAAGATTAGGTAGCATGACATTGAAAGAGCATAGAAAACCCACAGAGAAAAGATCTTAACATATGAGAGAGGGAGTAATTCACATCAGAGAGAAGAATTGTTCGATTTCCGGGAAAATTGGTCACTACTAGAAAAATAATGTTAGATCCCTATTCTGAACAATATAGCAAAATAAGGTCTGTGTGAATTAGAGTCAAATGTAAAAGAAGTGAAACAATAGGGGGAAAAAGGCAAACACAGCAGTTTTGAAATGGAAAAGGACTTTATAACACAAAAGAGAGAATCCATGAACAAAAAGATTACTCAAGCTGAGCATATAAAAATATGAAAAGTCTATACCAGAAAAGTCCATATGCTGAATTTAAAAACACGTAGGGAAAATTATTATAACATGACTAACAAAGTGATACTGTGCTTAATATTCAAAGAATATGAGTAATCAATAATAAAATGAATGCCCAAATAGAAAAATGTACAAAGAACATGTCTGGTAATTGAAAGACTAACGTAGAAATAAACAGGAAAAAATGTTCAAGTTCAATGGTAAATCAGAGAAATGCAAATTAAAGCAATTTAATATCATTTTTCATCAACAAACTGGCCAAAAAAAATTATAGAAAATATTCAGAGTTGATGAGGGCACAGAAAAAACAAGCATTCACATACATAGCTTATGGGAGTGCAAATCAGTGTCAACATTTTGAAGGGCTATGTATCAATTGCTATAAAAATGTATGCTCATTGACCCAGCTCTTCAATTATAAGAATTTACTCTAAGGAAATGATCAGAGTGTGCACAGTTATATCTATAAGGCTATTCACTACAGCATCATTTACACAGTAAAAATTTTAAGAAACAAAAAAAACCCCCAAATGTTCAACAAGAGAGAGCTAATTAAATAAATTTTGCCAATAATGTCTATATGATGTAATACTAAATGGCCACTAAAATTTGTTTATAAAAAAAATCCCTAATGCCTTGGGGAAAATGTTCACAATGGACTGTGAAAAAAACCAAGGAACTGATAGTGTAACCTAATAATTTTATGGTTAAAGTTATATTCAATATGTATGCATCCTTAATGAGACCAGATACCCAAAATTATTAACTATAGCTCTCTCCAGGGTAATGGGATTATCAATGTTATTTATCGTCTTCATTGGGTTTCTCCTAAATTTCCAAGTTTTCCACAATCAACAGTATTAATTTTCCAAAAGATTAGTCATTCTAATGGGCATTAAAACATACCAATCTATCAAGATGTTAAAATCAAAATATTTTAATATATTAATACATTAAAATATGAACAGCTGATAAAATTTCAAGTGGAACATACTGAAGATTTTGGGGGTGAGGAGAAAAGTCAAACCCAGGGTGATCTTTCTTTTTTTTCCAAAACATATGGAGCATAAGCAAAAGTAGAAAGAAAAGTAAAATGAGCTCCCATTGACCCATCACCCAGCTTCAACATTCATCCAGTTTTATTCCCCCTAAGAAGCAAATCCCAGACATCACATCATTCTTTTCATTAATATTTCAGTATGTGTCTCTAAAAGATGGGGATTCTTTCTGTTGTTCTTTAAACATAAACAAAATAACGTTATTACACAAGAATAATTCACAATAATCCCTTAATGTCATCAAATATCCAACCAGTGTTCAAATTGTCCCAATTGTCTCATCAACGTTTTTTGTTTTGTTTTACGGTTGTGTGTTCAGATCGAAATCCAAAATAGGATCTATACGTTTACACAAACCTTTTAATATATAGGTTCCCCTCCATCTCTCTTTTTTCCTCCTTACAATTTCTTTGTTGAAATAATCCGGGTTGTTTGTGCTGTCAAGTTCCCAGATCTGGATTTTACTTATTGTATCTCCACGGTGACATGGGTAGCATATTCCTCTATCCTTCATGTTTCCTGAAAAGATGCCAGGCAGGTCTAGAAGCTTGGTCAGATCCAGGTTTGATTTTTCAACAAGTCTACTAAATACTGGCATTATATACTTCCAGGAATCATATAAAATCTGCTCTTATCTCTTTTTTGTAATGTTAAAAGCTATTGATAATTATTGCCTAGACACATAATTCATTAAGGATTGCAAAATGGTGGTATCCTACCACTCCTGTTCACGTGTTAGCTGAAACAGTTCCATAGAGAAACTTCTCTTCATGTGCTATTCAGGTGCTTTGTGATATAAATTATACAACAAAGTCAGGATAAATATTTGATTCTTTCCCTTTATTTACATTTGCAAAATAATGAGCTAGTTCCTAACACAGGGTGATCCTCTTAAAGTGCAAATCTGATCACAGCACTTTTATACCTTACCACACAATCTTTAAAAGGCAAAACCATTGCTCTTAAAGAACAGCATCTCAATGAAGCCTTCCAGACCATGAATAGCCTGTCTCCCAGGTTTATCTTTTCTGGAAACCTCTATGGTCCAGCACATCCTGTTCCCTCCTACCACAGAGCCTTTGCACAGGCCATTCACTGAGCCTGAGATGCTTTCCCATGGGCCCCACCTCCTAGCTCTCGTTAATTCCTGTTCATCCTCCAGATCTCAAGTGCCACCTTCTTGGGAAGCCTCCTTCAGGCCTATTTGTCACGTGCTCCTTTGCGTCAAAGCACTCGTCTCCACTTGTAACTAAACACTATCTTGCCTTCTTCCTTAGTTATTGCCTGCTCCTCACCCCCCAACTCTAAGCCTATTGGAGCAGTTGGTGTGTCTGTTTTGGGCCACATTGACCGAGCCCCAGTACCTAGCCCTGGACCAGGCACATGACAGTTTCTCGGTAATTACATGTGGAAAGAAAGAATAAATGAGAAAACTTTGGGTTCTAATGTTTTTTGCTTATCCTCCTTCATTCAAAAGGCATTCACTGACCAGAACAGCTAACCTGCATTGGGCATCATGCCAGCTGCTGGGAATTTGGGGTTGATTACTGTCTAATTCAGGAGATGGACAAGTAAACAGCCAATTCCAAGAGAGTGTTTATGGTTCAGTCACACAGGGGACTGAGCACAGAGTGAGCTGAGCACCTGGGCAGATGTGACAACAGGTCACATTTAAATCAAAGCAGTACTCTCTGCTGGGTACGAGGCAGTATCAGACTGCTTTTTAACACAGCTGGATCCAACTGAATGAGGTCTTGGGACCAGAATGACTTTTTAAAAAAGACATTTTGTTCAACTCATTAAGACAAGTTTCTCTTACCATAACTCAAAGGTTTAAGGATAGTGCCCACAACATGAGTTCTATGAAACTACTGATGACAGAATTCTCTGGTCATACATATACAACACAGGTTAAGATCTTGAGACAAATAGAGTGCCAACAGGGATATTTTTTAAACTATTGCCTTCACAAAGCTAGAGGAAAACACAATGAATTCTCTCTGTGATTCAGACCAAATGTAGTAACTGCTAAGTCACTATTAGTAGCATAAAACATATTGTAAATCCTTAACACAAGCTATTGGGTATAACAAATCATTAACATAGATATTCTTCTTGCAGAAATCTAGCTCCATTGGAATGTTGAGCTATGATTAAAGCAGATAAGAGAGTTCTTCTGTAATTTACTTCTTCCACAATACTTAGGATATTAAGGGCAGGGTATCTTATGTGTCTTTATTCCTCAGTGCTTATCCCACAACCTGGCATAGAGTTAAGAGGTCAGCAAGGAGAGAATAAATAAACAAGTGATTTCAGATAGAAGAGCTTTAAATAATGGAGAAGAGATGATGGATACAAATAAGGTGACCATAAATTTATTGTCAAACTGGGACCCTTCCAAAAGCGAATGAGGATTCCGTTAATAGTATACACCTAGACTGCCCCATGCAAACCAGCCCCCTCACCCTAGCAATAAGGAACCAAAATGTGCAGAAAGATCAATCCGTTATTTATCTACTTAAGGCTTACAAGAGTTTTGGGGAACTGTGAGGGATGGTTTGCCGGCCCTGATTACTTTAAACAGCTTCACAAATGAAGATATTTGAATGATCAAAACAGATGAAAAGATTTTCAAACTCATTGGTCATCAGGGAAATTTAAAATAAAATCACAATGAGATTCCACTACTCACCCAAGAGAATGGCTAAAATCTAAAAACTTACAATAGTATCGAGTACTAACAAAGCTGTGGTAACAACCAGAACTCTCCTATACTACTGGTGGAAGTGTAAACTGGTATAAGAGCTTTTAGAAAACTGTTTGATGGTATCTACCAAAGGTTAATATATGCCCTGGAACCCAGCAACTTCATCCTACAAAAGAATGCACACGTGTTAAACAAGACACATTTACACGAATGTTCATAGCAGAACTACTGGTGACAGTCAAAACCTGGAAATGACCCAAATGTCCACCAACAGTAGAAAGGATAAACATGGTGTGGCACATTCAATCAATGGAAATCTGTACAGCAGTGAGAATAAGGAAACCATTGTTTACACAATCTTGTAAACCAATATGACCTCAATAAAATAATTGGAAAAAAAAAAGAAATTACCGCTACACTCAGCAACACGGCTGACTCTCACCAACAAAATGTTGAGCAAAAGCAGCCAAATGCAATAGCGTACAAAGTGTAAGACTGCATTTCTATTAAGAGAAAACAGTATAAAACTATGATAATAAAAGTCTTGACAGTAGTTATCCTCAGACAGAACAGTAATTGAGAAAAACAGAAAGGGAGCTATCAACATTCTTAACTTAAAGAGTTCATGGGGCCGGCGCAGTGGTGTAGTGGTTAAGTTTGTGTGCTCCACCTTGGCGGCCTGGGGTTTGTCAGTTCAGATCCTGGGCACAGACCTACACAGCACTCATCAAGCCATGCTGAGGCGGCATCCCACACAGAACTCCTCGAAGGACTTAGAACTAGGCTATACAACTAGGTACTGGGGTTTTGGGGAGGAAAAATAAAGAGGAAGACTGACAATAGATGTTAGCTCAGGGCCAATCTTCCTCATCAAAAAGCATACAAAAAAAAAAAGAGTTCACTTTGTGATGATTCTTTGAATTATACACATAAGACTGGTGTGCTTTTTTATGTATATTACATTTAATAAAAAGTTTATGAAAAGAATATACCCACGAGATGATATTTTCACGACTTCTTTTTCTCCCAAGAATTCTTAACTCAGCAGACATACAAATAAATCACTCCATTGGCCTCAGAACTATCTCAAATAGCTCGTATGGCAGGTATTCAATAAACGTTTGATGATGATGATGTTCTTTATAAGGACTGATCCAAAATTTTCTCCTTCAAACGTTTTCTTTTTCCTATTTTTTTTTAAAGATTTTATTTTTTCCTTTTTCTCCCCAAAGCCCCCCAGTACATAGTTGTATACTCTTCGTTGTGGGTCCTTCCAGGTGTGGCATGTAGGACGCTGCCTCAGCGTGATTTGATGAGCAGTGCCATGTCCGCGCCCAGGATTCGAACCAATGAAACACTGGGCCGCCTGCAGTGGAGCGTGCAAACTTAACCACTCGGCCACGGGGCCAGCCCCTCTTTTTCCTATTTTTATTCACTGTTTTACTCAATACCAGACCAATGACTACCAGAAAATAAGAAATGAGAAGTCATCAAATTTGACCCATTGATGAGGGCTCTAATAGAACTTCAAAATTTGCTGAGAAACTCTGAGATCAATTTCCAGATCATTAGTACAGAATGATCTAAGAGAAACTTCAAAACATTTAAAATTCTGACTTCCTAGATACTTGAAAGAACAAGAGAAATGAGAAAAGAAGTATGAGTGTTAGTATCAAGCGGTAAGTGCAACCATTTGTTATCATGTCCCCTCAAAATTCATGTTGAAGTCCTAACTCAGAACGCGACTGTGTTTGGAGACAGGGTCTTTAAAGAGGTAATTAAGTTAAAAGGGTCATTAGGATGGGCCCTGACCCAGTATGACTGATGTCTTTAAAAGAAAAGGACATTTGGACACAGACATCCACAGAGAGAACACAACGTGAAGAGACACCGGGAGAAGACATCCATCTACAAGCCAAGGAGAGAGGCCTGGAACAGACCCTTCCCTCATAGCCCTCAGAAGGAACCAACCCTACCGACACCCTGATCTTGGACTTCCAGCCTCCAGAACTATGAGAAAATAAACTTCTGTCATTTCAGCCACCTAGTCTGCAGTACTTAGATACGGCAGCCCTTGCTAGCAAACTAATACACCATTCATTTTGGAAAGTTCGGAAACATCAATGCACTTATTCAGGAGATGCTGTTCCACCCTGTCATGTGTGTGGGTCTCAGAGCGTAAGCTGCTCTAAGGTAGGGTGTGCACCTACTTAATTTATCTGTTCCATTTATCAAGCCATCTCCTACAGGTATATGCTTATTACTACTTTGTTTGTTTGAAAGGCTAATTTATATCCCTCTTTCAAGGTCCACTTTGGTTTCATCCTTTCTGCATCTGGAACCCAGGAACCAAAAAAATGAAAAAGTCCTCCTGCTTCTAGAAACAATGGGTAAGTGAAATACCTGTAATGAAAACACAAAGAATACTTCTTTCCAGAAGATAAATGAATAGGGGTTTTACCTTCCCACTAAAAAAAGAAAACAAAAAGGGAAAAAAGTCACAAAGACAGAAAAAAAGAATGGATGTCACTAGAAAGTAGGGTGTTGCAATGAGGAACATTAAAGCTCTAACTTAACCTTTCATGAACGTCATTTATCTGTACAGTAGGGCAAAGATCCTGCTCCCACTGTGAGCATCACTTGTCTCCTAGTTCTTTTAACCATAGAAAATGCAGTAAATCTTTCCTAAAATATACATCTGGCTATGCATAGTACAGAATTAATTCAACTGCACCCGTAGTAGGCCTTCCAGAAATAATTTACAATAATTTGTCAGGATTAACCTTTTGATAAAACGTAAATTTGTCTAAATTTAAAGCACTTTAAAGAGGTGCAGAGGTCCATTTTTATTATACAAATGCTGTATCAGCAAGTTGATGGAGGCAAAAAATACTGGTGCTGAGAACAGGGATTCCTCTGTTGGGCTTGATCTTTAGTGCTATAAAACAGAAGCGTGGCATTTCAGCATGGGAGGAAGTGAGTCACAAGGGACTCTTCCTGGGTTAGTCCTAGAAATGTCAAGCCCTGTAATGAACGGGGGACACTTGTGGGTCCACACACTCAGGTTGCATTGACAAAAGAGGAGTCTACACAGCAGCATTTTAAAATGTTTGCAGGCATATACTTTTAATATTCAGTGGCCACCATCTGCAGAATTAGAGGATATCAGACATTCCTAGAGACCACGCAGTATAACCCAGAAGAATCCGAATTGCCTGAGGGATAAAAGCTTTCAGTGTTTGAAGCAGTTAATGTACACACAATTACTTTCAAACACTGGCCTATAGCCCACACCCATATTGTCCTTTCTTGAAAGGGAAGGGTAGGGATAACATCACCATGTTATTCTGGATACTTGCATAGACTTAACTTTAGCAATGTGGGTTTTTTTAATTAAATACAAAATTAAATTATGTATGACCAAACAGTAATCAAAATTAATCCAGCGCTCCTGGTACAGAATTTCTATTTCAGGAACACAGATTGTCTAAACCAGATGACAACAGTATTAGGGGGCTAAGAGTTGTCTTCTAGAAGGCAGGATCTGCCTGAAGGCAATACCATGCCTTTCAGTGGCTCTTCCACGCCTGCAAGAAACTCTAATAATTAATACAGATTGATTGCTTTACTTTTTCTGCATGCAGTGGTAACTATGAAAACCTTAGCATATCAGAATACACATAATATTTATAGAGTATTCAACATTTGTTAAGCTATGTTACCCTAAGTCTCTGGTGCTCAAAAATGTGGGTACCTGACCAATTCTTCCATCATAAATTGTAGAGGAATCAAGCCTTTCAGGGAAATTTCAATTCAACCAATAGAAAATACTCCTTGAACCGATCCCACTTTCCCACGGATGACCACTTGAATCATAAAGGCAAGTAGGGAGCACCGTCTGAACAGTAGGGCAAGGCTTTTCTCAAGCCTTGTAACTTACTCCTTGGGAAAAACTCAACTTTGGTAGAAGGAACCCTTCTCACATCTCTCAGAATCCAAGGACATGTTCCAGAAAGAACCTTCTCTGAGAGTGTCAAGCAATGTTAAAAAACATCAACTTAAATGCTTTCACAGATCATAGCCACTAAGTAAATCGGCCCTTGCCTCATTTCAAAGAAAGATATTTGATATCTGTGTTAAATAAATTTATCCACCCTACTGTCAAGGCCTTCAAACCAAGTTTTTAAGAGCAAGTATATAAAATTTTATTAGCTCAATAAAGACTGACATCCAGGGCTCTACACTCACAGTTATTGTTGACAACGGAACTCTGTTAACTCATGAAATAAACTAACTATCCCTAAGTTAGAAAAGAAACGTTAGTATTCAACATCATCATTTAATATAAAAAGTGAATCCAGCATCAGTAATCAGAAAATGAAAACAAAAAGCCCTCTAGAAAAGTAATTGAGATAGTTTCTTATTATCATGAAGGAAATTATCTTATCCCAGGATTTCCTGCTAACCCATCAGCTGAGCAATATTTCATGTAATAAATATTTCCTAGATTTGAAAAATATCAGCTAGACCTGCCTCTTGGCTCTTTTGACTACGAGAGGCTTCTCTTCTCAACCACTGTCATAACAAAGCTGAAACAAAGGTTTTAAAAAGCACAATCACAAGATGAAGTGGTTCACACCTATGTTTCTTTACAAACAAAATAAAAGAGAAACGAGATCTGAATGCAGAAACAGAAAAACAAACGTTTCTATTTTCAAGTCACCCGCTCTTTTCTTCTTCTTTTCCCCCCAAATAAACTACCTCATTTTTCTGAAGTTGGATATGCTATCTCGAGCTTTGTAACTGCTTCCTGACTTGTAAGAAAACTGCAGAGTGATTATCTTATTTCCACAGGAGGGAAAATGTGCACCTATCTCATGCACGCCTTCAATACCACAGGGATACAATTCGTTCCAGAAGTTCTGCAGAGATGGTTCCCTCTCTGTGAGCATTCTACACCGGATAAAGGGAAGCACAAAATCTCTCTTAGAGAAGAGTTTCCAACATTTCCGTTAAGGTGGGCTATGTCAAAGAAAAGATCAGAAAAGAAGTCAAATGCAAGAGGGACCCCAGACTGACTGCCCTCAAAGAAAATACATTAGGCTTGCCAACTTCCACCTAATCAAAAACAAGCCAAATAGATGGTTTTTACAGCCAATGATTCAGAGAAAAAAAAGCCAAACCACTGCATTCATAGTAATCTAGAGTCACCACCATTAGTAATCAACTATTTTAACAGCAACATTTTACAAGAAACGCTAAGAATTGCCGTTTCTCCACTATTACAGTTATCCATGTTGTGCAACAGAAAAAATGCAAGGGGGCAAGTTTTGTGTATTTTTGTGTATATTTTTTCAATTTACATATGAAAAGCAAAAAAAGCATATTTATGTATTTATTGGAAAAATACAATATTTAGCAAAGGTATGTTGCTTTTACTAAGACATTTTAGAGTTGTTTGGCACCTACAGAAGTCTTTAAAAATGTGTTCCTGTCTAATGCTTTAAGTTGTGCACACTTATAGGAACCAAGGCATAATATTGCCAGACGGCGAAACCACAGACCAGGCCAAACCAGAAAGGTCCAAAATGGAGATGGGGTGCCATGCGCAAAAGGCGCCGAGTGCAAGAAGGGAAGATGTGTGCATGCTCCAACTGCCCCTGCCTCAAGTGATGAGGTGCAGACACCCCCACCCCACCCCACCTCCTTCACATGCCATCAGAACCCTCCTCACCTTCCCTTCGAGAAGGTGGTGTAGAGCTGATGCTCCAAAACATTCATCGATCAATGAATAACGTCTCTACTCTGCTAGTACAAACCCGGTCTCCTGCTATGGGCGGGAGCGGCCCTGTAACGTGTTTTCAACCACAGAGTTAACCATTCTTTTCCAAAATCCAATTGTGTGAGGGTCAAGGTTGGATACTAACCAAACGCTTTTTAAAAAATTGAAAATAGAAGAATCTTAATCAACACCAGCCTCAATAATCACAATCTCCCTAAGTCTGTCACGGTTGGTCAATATTGTTGAAATTATAAATTCTCCCTTTGATGAGTGTCTTTCCACAATTAAAGGAAGATCAGAAGACTGCTTAATTATTAGTCAATCAACAATAGCAAACTGACTGTAGATTCCCAAGAACAGACCTCTGGGGATCACCTACCCTTTGCAATGAAGGTCATCCTACTTAGAATTGGAATCAACGACTACACCCAGATAAAGGTCCCAAAGTCATACAAAAACTCTTAGTAAGTGCCAGAGGAAGTCCTATACTCCAAACATATTTATATCATTTAAAAACAAGAAAACAAGTATTTGACCAAGCTTAGATGAGCTCTGGTAAGATTCTAAAAGAAATTTTAGCTAATATCTCCAGTGACTTCTTTTTATTTGTTTCACCTTTACCCAAAGCAAGGTAAACAAACAATGGCTAAAAACATTTTCCTATCATAAATTTCATATTCCAAAAATTTATAAAATCAGTAAAGAGCAAAGGGAGAAATAGGCCTTATGTAGAAGGAACAGTCTAGAAGTATCCGTAATCAATTCTCTACCAGGATTACCTTTCCCCACTAGATAACAGGTTTTGGCTTGATATTGGTGTATGTTTACTGGAAATGCATAATGGAGTCTCCAAATTCAGTTCAATAGCTCAAGAAAGTTAACTAAGGGTTCCCAAGTGTTCCTACCTACTGGAAATACAGTCTGGTATTTTCTTGGCATCCTCCACAGCCCCCTGTACAGGAGCTACCTGGAGCAGCCCATGTTGAACTGATTTAAACAAAGTGTCAATTATCTCATTTTCATCAAATAATCACATCAAGTTCTTGCTACATGGGGAGTTGACTTTGCCATATATAGGAGAGAAATCACCTATTTTTCTCCGAAGTTTCATGTGCAAAAGAAAATACTAAATAAATACTAATTCCAGCTAACAATGAGTACTCAGTGCTTTGGCATTAAACCCTTTGCAAATGTTATCGCTACACCTTGAGGGAAATATTAACCCCATTTTACAGAAGAGGAAGCTAAGGCTTAAGAGACGATAAGTAACTTGCCCCACAATAGCAGAGGAGAAAATCCAAATTTCATAGCACTGGAAGCCTGGCCACGGATCGTAAAGTTTAGAGGGCATTACATATTTTATACCATCTCTAAATGATGATTTTCTTTTGTTTTGTAAATTTTGTTTCAGTTCCACAGCTGATACAATTTTTGTATCAGTTCATTGACAGGACTCTACACGTATCCCACTCAATACTTTATAAAATCCAAATTTTACATCTAGTTAGCAAGAATAATTACTTAAAATAGGAGCCTCCAGATGGTGCAAACATGCGCCATCCAATATGGTAGCCACAAGCAATATGTGGCTTTTAAGTACTTGAAATAAGGCTAGGCCAAATTGAGATGTACTATAAGTACAAAATACACACAGGATTGCAAAGACTAAAGACTGTAAAATATCGCAATAATTTTTATTTTGATTACATGGTGAAATTACATTTTCAATATATTAAGTTAAAATATATTACTAAAAGTTATTTCATTTGTTTCTTTTTCCTTTTTTAATGTGGCTGTTAGAAAATTTTCAATTACATGGCTGACATTTGCGGCTCACATTATATTTCTCTTGGACAGCATTGGCTAAACTGTTAAGAACACTCTTCTGTGCTCATCTTCACCACATATGAGTTACAAGGTTGATATGTAAGCCCAGGACACCTCAATTGTTGGTTAAGGCTCTGCTGACACAAAAACTTGTGCATTTTAATCATTATTCAATCATTAATTCATTTGGTCAAATAATTATTTATTGACCAACTGCTATGTCCCAAGGAAAATAATGCAACGTCTGGAACATGCGCCCGTCTCTAGAGAATTTCATAAGGAAGCTTTTAGGCAAAGTCCCAATCACACCGCTTAATACTTTGGTGATAAGGCTGTAGCTATTAGTAGTAAAAACTCCATATTTGGAGCATATTTAAAATATGGCAGGGGGGCCGGCCCCGTGGCCAGGTGATTGAGTTCGCCTGCTCCACTTCGGCCACCCAGGGTTTCCCTGGTTCGGATCCTGGGTGTGGATATGGCACTGCTCATCAGGCCATGCTGGGGCAGCATCCCACATGCCACAACTGGAAGGACCCACAACTAAAAATACACAACTATGTACAGCGGGCTTTGAGGAGAAAAAGGAAAAATAAAATCTTAAAAAAACATGGCAGAGAGAGAAGGGGATGGTGTCAACAAAAATGCAAGGATTTCTTTCATTGGACATGTAAGGTGGGTTGACTTAAAGTTAAAACTGCCTGATGTCAATTCAACCTGAATCAGAAGAAAAGGTAATCGTGCAAATACAAGTTCAATTCAATGGGGAAAATGGTCTTTTCCAAACCTAATCCTCACCCCACCCACCTGCACAGCCAAGATGGGGAATATCTGCGATTTCACTTTAGCTGTACTACTGTAAATATCTGCAAAAGCTTGCAGTCTCATAGTGTATTCATATTTCTATGTGGCATCAAGAATGCTTAAAAAAAAATCTCACAGCAAATCTGGAAAGAAACCACTACCTATGCTCCATATAAACAACAAAAACAAAATCAACACAGTGGCCACAATGCTGTATGGTACGTAATTTCCCTTTCCTTTGCCATTAGTTTCATAATATTTGGTAAAATGTTCTAGCAATTTATTTTAACTCCTACTTAGCTTTACATGTAACTGCGATCCTAGAAGAAAAACAAAATGCCCATAAGAAATGCCATAATATTGGCAAGAATAATATTCACCACCAGGCCAGTCTACTGGGCCAAGATTCCAGATTCTTTTCTGCAGAATGACAGAAAAGAAAAGAAACTGCAAAAACAAACTGTTTATATTTCCCCAAGAACATGATACTGCGGTTCCCATTTCGCTGAAGTTCCAGTAAATACACTCAGGGTTCTGCTTGAGTAAGAACCAAGCTCATAGTTTCAAAATTACATTTCATGGAAGACTTGAGCAGAAGACATTTTGTGTTTGATCCAGAAATCCCAGAACACTGTCGTTTAGATATAGTCAGTGCAAAAGAAGAGAAAGCAAGCACCAAGGTAGTTATCTAATTAAGACATCAAACCATTGCCTGGAAAGACTCGCTTTTCTTGTTCTGCTAGATGAAGTCTTCTTGGTGGTGTTATTAATATTCCAGCCTAGCAAAGGAATTGCTCCATTAAAAGGCAATGTAAATCCAAGCTTCAAGATGCAATAAACCCATAAAAAACTAAGCCTCAGGGGCATTAATTTCTTCTTTTGCAAATGAATACTCAGATCTTGCTGGTCTCACTTCTCTTCCAATAAAATTTTAAATACAAGTCTTCAGGCTCTGAATTCTGAACCAGTGAAGAAGTCAGTTCAAGTACTCGAGTATTTGAGTGCCTGTTACGTACAGAACTCTGAGTAGAAGTCAAGTGCAGAGAGGAGACTGCCCAGCCCTCAGAGAGTTTACAACCTGTATTGGCGTCCTAGAGCTGTTGTAACAAATTTTCACAAACTCCATGGCCTAAAACAAAAGCAATTTATTCTCTCAAGATTCTGGAAGGGGCCAGCCCGGTGGCGCAGCGGGTAAGTGCGCATGTTCTGCTTCTCGGTGGCCCAGGGTTCGCCGGTTCGGATCCCAGGTGCAGACATGGCACTGCTTGGCCAGCCATGCTGTGGCAGGCGTCCCACATATAAAGTGGAGCAAGATGGGCACGGATGTTAGCTCAGGGCCAGGCTTCCTCAGCAAAAAGAGAAGGACTGGCAGTAGTTAGCTCAGGGCTGATCTTCAAAAAAAAAAAAAAAAAAAAAGATTCTGGAAGCCAAATATCCAAAATCAAGGTGTAGACAGGGCCACGTTCCCTTCTGAGACTCTGGGAAAGAGTCTGCTCCTTGTCTCTTCTACCTTGCAGTGGCTGCTCGCATTCCTTGGCATGCGGCCCCATCACTCCGATCTCTGCCATCGTCTTCACATCACCTTCTGCTGTCATCTGTGGGGATGCTCTCCTTCTGCCTCTCTCTTATAAGGACACTGGTGAGTGGATTTAGGGCCCACCCAGAGAACGCAGGATAATCTCTGCACGTCAAGATGCTTAACTTCATCACATCCACAAAGACCATCTTCTTTATATGGTAACACTTACAGTTTCCAGATATTAGGACCTGATCTCTTTGGGGGGCCATTATCCAGCCCACAGCCACCCGGCCTCTATGGGGAGACAGGGCTACCATCAATCGAACTGAAATGACTGAAAACCCAGCAAAGCAGCCTAAGTAGGCGCTAAACTGTGTAGCATCAAAAAACTTTCTGCCTGAGTTTAGGGAATGCGGTCCATGTTGCCTAAACTGGGATGGTTCCCCTCGGAGGGGACGAGGCTCTGCTTATCTTCTCTCAGCTGTTCTCTAATGATTTTGTGAGCTTCTGCAGGGCCACTCTCAGCCCTACAGTTTTTGTCATTCTGGCTGCTCTTCATGCTCTCCTGTGTACATCATCTTTATTTTACGGCACTCCTCCAGGTTTCTGTTCCACCCCATTATGATCTTGTAAAGTTTTTTCATTGCTATTTTTGTTTTTTGCTGTTGTTATTGTTTTGCAGGGAAAGACTCACCGTAAGCTAACATCTGTTGCCAATCTTCCTCTTTTTTTTCCCTTCCCCAAAGCCCTGGTGCATGGTTGTACATCCTAGTTGTAGGTTCTTCTAGTTCTCCTATGTGAGCCGCTGCCACAGCATGGCCACTGACAGATGGGTAGTTTGTTTCCACAACTGGGAAACAACCCCAGGCCGCTGAAGCAGTGAGAGTGCCACTTAACCACTAGGCCATCAGGGCTGGCTCTCGTTTTTATTGTTGTTGTTGTCTGTCTTGGGGCCAGTCTTTTCACAGCTGTGGTGAGCAACTGCCTTCTGTGACCTCAGAGACACAGAAAGGTTTCTGCTGCCCCAAATTATTACACTACAGGACACGTCACAGTGCCTAAAATTCCTCACATTTCTTCTTTGGACTAAAGCCCACCACTTAAATTCAGATATTATTTTGTAGTGGATTATACATTAAATTGTGAAGTGACTGAGTCTTCATGAAAGAAACCTTCAGAGTCATTGTTTCCAAAGTACATGTTTGTCAAAAGATTAGTTCTGTGGAGTTTTGTTAATGAATGGTCTGCGAGTTTTAAAAGACAAAAACAAAATAAAAAACCAGAGGGGATCATGACTCCATATTCAAGAAATTAAAAAAAAAAAAATGTGAGGGGCCAGCCCAGTGGCATAGTGGTTAAGTTTGGCACATTCCACTTAGGCAGCTCAGGTTTGCAGGTTCGGATCTCAGGCCCGGACCTACACCACTCATCAAGCCATGCTGTGGCAGCGACCCATATACAAAATAGAGGAATAACGGCATAGATGTTAGCTCAGGCCTGCTCTTCTTCAAGCAAAATGAGGAAGATTGGCAACAGATGTTAGCTCAGGGCCAATCTTCCTCACCAAAAAAAAAAAGTGAAACTCTAACCACCAGACATCTCAGGGTGTGTAGAGGCCTAGTGAGCCTCCAAAAGGGACCTACACATAGAGTATAGCATTCCCCAAACCTTCTTAATACACAGATGCCTCTTTTCCTCTTAAGCTACGTGATGGCAGGAACCATGTCCAGTTTTGCTTAACTTTGTATCCCCAGTACCTAGTCCAGTCCTGACACATAATAGGTACTCAATGACATTTGAATGAGTGGATGCATGATGGATGGGTGGGTGGATGGATGGATGGATGGATGGACGGATGGAATAACATCTTGAGAGACTCAATTGCTCTGGATGACCAAGAAAAGGGAAGAGGACAAAGGGAAGGAAAGAACACAGCACAGGGAGAAAAGCTGATAGAGAGGATGGGAAGTGTAGACAGTAGCAGTCAAATTTCCCCTACATGACGATTTGGCTCAGGGCCAGTTCTGATCAGTGAGTTGATGCTACAGAATATTTACAGATCCCTTAGGCCACATCTTTCTTGGAGAGGCAGTGCTGTCCTGAATGTGTCTCCCCCAAAATTCATATGGTGAAGCCCTAATCTAGATGTGATGGCATTTGGAGGTAGGGCCTTTGGGAGGTAACTGGGTTTGAATGAGGTCATGAGGGTGGAGCCCCCATGATGCGACTGATGCTCTTACAAGGGAATGGGGAGACCAGAGCTCTCTCTCCACCAAGTGAGGATACAGCAAGAAGGGAGCTGTCCGCAAACCAGGAAGAGGGCCCTTACCTTACACGGAATCTGCCCACACCTTGATACTGGACTTTCAGTCTCCAAAACGGTGTGAAACAAGTATTTGTTGTTTAAGCCACAGTGTCTGCAGTATTTTGTGACAGCAGCCCAAGCTGACTGAGATAGGCAGCATGACGAGTGTTTGGAGTCAGACACTCCTGGGTCCAACTCCCAGCTCTACCATCAACACCTTCCACTTCCTCACTTGCAAAATGTGGAAACAATGCCTACTTCATGGGGTTGTTGACAGGTTTAGAAATCATATCCCTGAAGACCAGCATATAGGAATCTCTGAAGAGTTCCTTTTACTATATGCTTTTATCTCCTGAGAGCTCTGCAAAGCGCTTTATATAAGCATATGACACAGAAATATTACTTAATTGGTGTATTGTTTCCTATAATTAACAGTTTATTTCCTCCCTCCCTTCCTTCCTTCTTTCCTTTCATGCTCCTGTTAGGACTGGGTAAAAATACAGTCACATAGTTCAAAATTTAGAAGATACACGAAAGGATACCATTAAAATTCTCCCTCCTTCCCTGCACTCAGGCGTCTAGTTACCCTCTCCGAAGCATTCAATTTTACGAACAACAGAGTTGGAATCAACAGCTGCTTATAAATTAGGCTCAGAATTAAATATTGCTCATTCTGGGTTTAAGCAACTCAAAATAAAACGCCCTACTCTTCTTATTCATCACTGCAGAAGGTCTCCCAGCAAGGCTAACCTGTTTTACTTAGTTCGTCACAATTCCTTATGTGGATTCACCAAATAGTCTGGTTAATAAAGAATCACCACATATATTATTTAACTATCACCAGTTTTCAAAGAATCAGAACACAAAAATACCTTTGACACAAAAATGGTACTCAGCACGGCTTAATCCTTCCTAGATGATTGAGAGGTGCTGTATTTCACCATGCTTCACGGATGTCATTTTTGGCATCCGAATAAATGCAATGCCCTGGAGAAGGGCAGAAGCGATGGTAAATGAAGAGTTCAGATTATGGAAATACGTTGGATGACTTTTTTTTTTTAGCATCATGTTAGCATCCAAAATTATTTCATAAGAACAGGAGGCAGAACCTGAGACCATGGGGTTAGCCAGGATCCACTGAAACTGGCCAGTGCTGAGGATTGAGGTAGAAAGAAGGTAAGAACCGAGGACAAGAAGCAGTAGCAGCATAGGACCAGGCAGAGTTTAGGCCAGTGACAAAACACACAAAGCCTGGGAACGGAGGAAGCCCCGCCAGAGCCAGGCCTTGGAGTTATGATAAGGGTAACGTGATGCTTCTTGCTCTTGTTTGCTTGTATCTCCAATATACTCTTACAGCCATTTGGCTAGAAACCTACACAATACATTTAGGTCTAGTAGTTTAATCATCATAGTCAAGTGAGAATTTTGAATTTGGCTTCAGAGTCCAGCAGAATTCAACAGAAATTTCTGAAGAAAAACATTCCATGAACTTTCACCCAAATTCCCACGCTGAGACAAATGCTAAAAATTTATTACGACAGAACCAAGGTTTATTTACCCAAAGACACGGTGACAATAGTGAATTTTATTTATTCTTGGGACTATACTAATCTGCAAAAAATAAAAAGAAGCGGAAAACATATGCTAGTAATTTGTTGTTATGTCACCACCTCTTTATTCTAATCACTGAGGCCAAATACAGTAAGAAGTATTTCAGCAAGGTAGTCACATAAATAATTGTGCCAACCCCTAATGGGCTCTCCATTCCACACTGATCCACCATTGGGAACTAGCATCCTTGGTGTGCTACTGCCATGTGATGTATTTCCAGAGGAAGGGAGCAAAAGGGAAAGGGCAGCTCTCCAGAATGTCAATTTGCGGTGGGGGCAAAACAGAACGAGGAATAGAAACATGGGGTCACCCCCAAGGACAGAGAGCTGATAACCACCCACCCTTGGGTTTCCTGAGTTTTCAGACAACTTTCTTCTATATCTTCCCTGCATCCCAATGAAAGAATGTGAAAGTGTCTCAGTTATACATTCTAATGCATTCTAGTATCTAAGGTTCACCCCTTCAACACAAACAGGAGCTGTGAAGATGCAGGATGAGGCCAAAATGAGCCTCAAGGACACAAAACAGGACCACAAAAAGTGTAGGCAATGGAACTTCTGGTGTGGAGTATTGAGGACGGTTCAAGTTTTCTTCTTCCTCCCAGGCCAATATTGAAAAGCAGGGGCTTAGGAAGTCTCCCAATTAAAGACACTCACACCATCGGAAGGTGTGGCTCAAACAGGGTTTACCCAGACCCAGGGGAAAGGAAGCGAAGCATGTACAGCTTGGCTCAGTTCTGCTCTAAGCTTTTAGAGAAGAGATTCTATCCCCGTATCAGAGCGGTAATATCCAGAAGGCTAGTAACACCAATCCTGGGACGGGGCATGGAAGGCATGGACCAGGCCTAGGCCCATTGAAAAGGACAAGAAGGGTCCCTAGAGGCTCATCACAGTCCAGAGCAGCTGCCCGCCGAAGGAGACAGCCCAGTACAGGACTAGAACTACGAACAAGGAGATGTCAGGGGCCGGCCTGGTGGCGCAGCAGTTAAGCGCACACATTCCGCTTCAGGGGCCCGGGGTTCACCAGTTCAGATCCCGGGTGCAGACGTGGCATCATTTGGCAAGCCATGCTGTGGCAGGCATCCCACATATAAAGTAGAGGAAGATGGGCATGGATGTTAGCTCAGGGCCAGGCTTCCTCAGCAAAAAGAGGAGGATTGGCAGCAGATGTTAGCTCAGGGCTAATCTTCCTCAAAAAATAAAAAGAGATGTCATTGCAGAGTCCCTTGTCATATATACGAGAGAAGAGACAAAGAGACCTAAGCTCAGGCACAAAGCAAGGTGTAGCCATTGGGAGGTCTTCTATTCAGGGTGTTTAGAATTGTAAGCCTGCCCAAAGCTGTCCCTTGGACGTCTGACTTGAAGAAGAAAGGAGATGAAAAGATGATGCAAAAACCATTTTTCTTTTGCTACAGAACTGGGATCCTATGAATATTGTTATGTATCATCTTTGGGAAGTTCATTACAGATAATGACACCATCCCACTAAAATCTGACAGGTAAAGCTCTTGAACACTGACTAGTTTTACCATCACGCTGGCTTCTCCACTGCTGCTGGCAACACAATCGCTCAGGAATATAAAAACACCAGCAAGCAGATTGTCCTCTTTTTAAGCCTGATTAATGTTTGGGTCTCAAAATACATTCACAGTATTTGCAGAATAAGAGTCAATCACATCAGTGTGAAACATTATCAAGTTGAATAGGACTTCTCGAGGGGATATTCTCTCTTGTCCTCATTTACAGTGCTGGTCCCTAATTAATTAGATTTGCATTTTTCCATCTACTAGTTTGATTAATTGGGCTAGAATGTTCTCTGAACCCCAATTTCTTCACCTGTAAAATGAGAATGTTACTAAGGACTACAACATAGGATTCGAGCGAGACTCAAACAAGAGGATGTATAAGATACAGCTGCACAAATGTCTGAGTTTTCTGTGATAGTTATGACTTCGAGAAATAGAACACTGAACTATAAATTTTAAAATGTATACTTCATAGCGAGTAAGACCCATAATTAAGAAACTTACATTTCTCTTCTTTGCTTTCTTCATCTGCAAAATGAAGAGAGAACTACCAGAGTTGTTTGGATTTTTTTAAAGTCACAGTATAATTCAAAATGTTAGTATTAAAACTATAATTACCAAGTTCTTGGTATCATAGTTTATACTGGTACCTACTCTAAGATTTGAAGAAAGAAACCAGAAAATAATTTCAAGAGCACGAGTGTCATAGAAGTCAATTTCAAACATAATTCCCTCCCACAATTCTCTGCAGCTATGCCTACATTATCAGAATTATTTATTGATGCGTTCTAATTACCAAAATGTTTGCTTCAGATTTTCAGGAACTTGTAAGCAGGAATCACTTGAAACTCCATCATTCCACTGAAATAAACATGATGACCCACATGTTCTGGATTTTGCCACAGAGAGCAGCATCAATATCCTACACGTATAGTTGGTTTACCTCTTATGTATGTTATACCTCACAATAAAAAAATATTTTAAAAGAGTTCATAAAAAATAAGGTAGGACTATGAAAATATAGTCTTGCTTTCTTTTCTTTCCCCATCCAAGCTCAAATAATTTTTTTCAAGTTGCTGCCAAGTGTCCAACCCTTAACATAGTCTAAATATCTTTCTAGATCCTAAGCCAAGGATTTGGTGGCTGTTAACTTACACTTAACCAAGATTATAAAAAACTGTTACTGGGATGCCAAAAAGTCGCACGGTGCTTCATAGGAAAGGAATGCTGGGGCTTAGCAACTGCCCAGAGTCACTCACCAGGGCGCTTCTTGTTTTGCTATTAGTTTGGACAGGTTAATTTTCAGAAATTCTTAATGTGATAAGCAGAGAATAACCTGAATTCTAATAGAATGGATTATTTCTGTTCAAGTTTGCGGCTACCTTTTAAATCATAACTGTTATATAAACACAGCACTTGGCTCTACTTTTTATGTTTAAATCAATAATACGTCCTTAACCTGACACACGGACATACGGCTGACTCTGTTGGTTACCTATGCAAGAATCACGCCCCTTCCATTTTGTTCTGACACCTGGCACCAGTTGGCATTACGGGCCCCTTCCCAGGCCCAGAGTACTAGTTGATCAGTCTAAGCCTCTCAGAGTAATCACATTCCCCTTGTTAGTGACTAGTTTTTGTCATGGGTTTCTGTAGCTACCCTGGGAAATCTTCTCGCGGACTTCCTTGAAAGTTTTCCTCACTCTTAAAAAGCTATAAAAGGCCAGGATGTGGAGAAATTGAACCTTCATACATCGCTGGTGGAACGCTCAAACCTGTAAGATGGTATCACCACTTTGGAAAACAATTTGGCAGTTTCTTAAAAAGTTTAATAGAAATTTAGCATGCAATGCAGCAATTCAACTCCTACCTACCCACCCAAGAGAAATGAAAACATAATATACACAAAAATTTACGCATAAATGTTCATAGCAGCATTATTCATGAGAGCCAAAAAATGGAAACAACCCACATGTCTATCATTTGGTGAACAGAAAAACAAAATCTGGTACATCCATACAGTGGAACACCTCTCAGCAATAAAAAGAATGAGCTACCGATGCATGCTACAACATGGCTGAACCCCAACAACTTGACAGTAAATGAAAGAAGCCAGACAAAAGGACCACTAATCGTCTAATTCCATTTATGTGTGAAATGTCCAGAAAAGGCAAATCTATAGACAGAAAGAAAGTACATTAGTGGCTGTGTGAGACCAGTGGGTGGGAACAGAAATTGACTGCAAATGGGCACGGGGGTATTTTAAGAGTGATAAGAAGTTCTAAAAACAGTAATGTGTGCACAGTGCTGCACATTTACCAAAAAAAATCATTGACGAGGGCACACTTAAAATATAATATATATATATACACGAATGGCAAGAATTCAACCCTTCCTATCTTAGGTTCCCAAATGGGGACATAATGCTTGAAGCCACAGGAGCTATCTCGGGACCAGAAGGAGAAAGTCTGCTAATCAAGAACTATGACACTGCTGAGTGGCCAAATTAGCCAGTCCTGGATAGTCCTACTCCAAATTTCTTTAATGTGAAAACCAAAAAGTAAAATAAAAATCCTTACTAAAAAGCCACTTCTGGTTAAGTATTTTCGTAGTTGAAGCCAAAAGCATCCTGATTGACACAGACTAGAAACAGAGTCACCAGAGCCTCTTCAGTGGTATATGAGTCACATATACATTTAATTTCGAAAGACGAATAGAATTTTGAAAATATGCCTGCTATAGACTGAATGTTTGTATCCCCCCAAAATTCAGATGTTGAAACCTAATCCCCAATGTGACAGTATTTGGGGCTGGGCCTTTGGGCAGTGATTAGGTCATGAGAGTGAAGACTAGCGAATGGGACTAGCGAATGGGACTAGTGCCCTTAGAAAAGAGCTCCCTGAGAGCTCCCTTCCCTTTCCACCATGTGAGGACACAGCAAGAAGACAGCCATCTATGGATCAGGAAGCCAACCCTCGCCAGACACTGAATCTGCCAGTGCCTTGATCTTGGACTGCTCAGCCTCCAGAACTGTCAGAAACAAATTTCTGTTGTCTATAAGCTACCCGGTCTATGGTTGGTTACAGCAGCCCAAAGTGACTAAGACAATGCATTTGTTGTGACGTATATATGTTCAGGCATTTCTAACTAGGGTGCATAGAACTATCTAATGTGACATGAGGTACCTTTAAGATGGCACCTAGTAGTTGTTTTTGTTTTGTTTTGTTTTGTTTTTTTAAAGATTTTATTTTTCCTTTTTCTCCCCAAACTCCCCCGGTACATAGTTGTATATTTTTAGTTGTGGGTACTTCCAGTTGTGGCATGTGGGACGCCGCCTCAGCATGGCTTGATGAGCCGTGCCATGTCCACGCCCAGGATTCGAACCGGCAAAACCCTGGGCCACCAAAGTGGAGCGTGCAAGCTTAACCACTCAGCCATGGGGCCGGCCCAGTAGTTGTTTTTAAAACCATATTTCAGTCCAAGCTTAAACTAGCACCTGTTATCACTCCAGCCTCTCATCCACTCTCCTTCATGTTTAGCATGAACCAAATAGCTTAAGCATCTCAAATACACTCCAGTTATCATCCCATGTTTCATCCCTCCATGTTTTTGCATAGCATATTTTCCAAGCCTAGAATGTTCCTCCCTTTGACTCCATGCTAAAATACTATGCGTCTTTCAAATCCCAACTCAGGAAAGTCTTCTCTGACCCCAAAAGATAATCATTCCCTCTCCTGATTTAATTCTATACTTTGTACATCCCACTGTTAGCACCTCTGTCACATTATAGTGGAATTTTTTTATCACTACTATCTCCCCTATTGTGAATAGCAAGGAGTTCGAAGTTCAAAGACAGTTCTCTCTTATACTTGGGTGACTGTGGGCAAACCACTTAACTTCTGAATCTCAATGTCTTCTTCTGTAAGATAAACATAGATGTTATCATCCCATCTCACTAAGACTACTATGAGACTTAACTAAGGTAACATACGTGAAAGCATTTGATCAATTATAAAGTATTGACAAATTTTGGGGCCGGCCCAGTAGCACAGCAGTTAAGTTTCCACATTCTGCTTCGGTGGCCTGGGGTTCCCCGGTTCGGATCCCAGGTGTGGACATGGCACCACTTGGCAAGCCATGCTGTGATAGGCCTCCCACCTATAAAGTAGAGGAAGATGGGCATGGATGTTAGCTCAGGGCCAGTCTTCCTCAGCAAAAAGAGGAGGATTGGCAGCAGATGTTAGCTCAGGGCTAATCTTCCTCAAAAAAATAAGTACCGACAAATTTTAGTTAGAAGAGATAAGATTTTTTTAAAGGTATGTAATGGACCACACAAATTAAGAAAAAGATGTGATCTCTCACCATTTACCAAAACTGCTCTAGCCAAGACTACCAATGAGCACTGATGTCCCAAATGCCTAAACCCAAAGGTCTACTCTCAACTGTCATCTTCTCAATCTCTCAGCAGTTCATGACACAGATGAGCTTGTCTTCTCCTGGACACACTCTCATTACTGGGCTTCCGCCCCAGTGGCAGCCCCTTCTCATCTCCCCCACTTCCCAATCTGGAGGGCCCCAAGGCTCAGCATGTAGACCTCTTTTTCTTTCTATACTCACTTCCTTGGGGATCTCATCCAGTCTCATGGCTTTAAATAGCATCTAATTTCTCTCAACTCACAAATTTGTACCTCTAGATTTCTTCCCTGAAAACCAGACTTGTGGATCAAACTGCCTAGATGCTTAAAAAGTATCTTAAAATTAACGTGTCCAAGCTGAGCTCCTGATCTCCCCTACCCCAAGCCTACACTTTCTCTCAGTTAATGGGCATTCGGGCCATTCAGGTGCTCAGGTCAAAAACTCTTTCTCTCCTATTTCCTATGCGTTCCACCAAAATATCCGCCAGGAAAACGTCTTCAGAATTCAAGCCCTTCTTCCTACCTCCATGCTACTTTTACCCTTGTCCAAGCCATCACCTCTCACTTGATACCTGAAATAGTTTCCTAAATGGTCTCCCAGCTTCCTCCGTTGCAGACCTTTTATCTGGTCTCAACCCACCCCAGAGTCATCCTGTTACATTGGTTATATCAGATCAATCATTGTTTAAAACTCTTTCTTCAATGGTATCCCATCTCCCTCACTGAAAAGTCCCAAGTCCTCACAATGGCCATTAAGGATCCATGTGATCTGCTCACCATGTTCCTATTTCCTCTCCAGCCTCATCTCCTACCACTGGCCCCTTTACCCACTCCACTCCAGCCACTATGCCTTCCTTGCTTTCTCTGGATACACCAAGCACTTGCCATGCCTTTGCATGAATGCTCTTCCACCCAATATTGCATAGCTCACTCCTTCACTTCCTTCATATCATTCCTCCAATGTCACCTTCTCCATGAGGGCATCCCTGGCCATCCCATTGAAAATTGCAACCCCCTTCCCTCCTATTCCCTATCTTCTTTTCCTGGTTGATTTTTCTCCATAAAAGTTGCCACCTTTTAACATATATTTTACTGTCACTAGTAAAGGCTCCAAGAGTGCAGGGGTTTTTATTTCTTTTGTATCCTTAGTGTTTAGAACAATGTCTGGCACGCAGAAGGCACTAAAATAAACATTACTTAAAAGAATGAGTGAAGAAGGAGTGAACGAACAAAGTAGGCCTCATAGTTTCATGATAAATATATTTCTAAACACCTGTATCTTCAACAATAATGGGCAGAAATACCATTGAAGTTCTTAGAAATGACTGGCATTTAAAAATCAGCAAATTTGAGGCCAAAGAAGAAATCCAAGTAAATCTGGGAGCACCTTATATACCTAAAGAAACTCATAGCCAATAAATAAGTAGACATCATAGTCAAAATACTCAGGTGATCACCTTCTAGACTTAGTATAAAGTTCAAAGTTAAATAAATGGTTTTATTTACTTATAAGATGTTTACTACGTATTACATTCACCATTTTTAGAAAGCACAGCTTAATATGTAGATTTCTTCCCAGGTAAGTTTATTGTGAATACCTTGGTAATCGTTCTGGTTTCAGTTATTCAAGCTAATCTACATCAACGAACAGTTTTAAATAACCCAGAGTATAACACTTGATCCTTTTAGTAAAGTTATTAAATATATTTGGTCATATTTTAAGAATTAACATCATATAGAAAAATTTAAAGGAATTTATCATTTTAAACTCTGTAACTATAAATTATTCTATTAGTAGTTGCTATACTAATGATATATAATCTACTGATTAAAAAAATGTTGTCTACAAATAGAAAGTTTTGGATATATCTGAAAAAATCTTCCCCCATTTTAATAGTGATTTATTCCATACTTTTCTTCTTAACATTATCATTTCTAGGCAACTATCTGCTGGTAAATTACAAATGAGAAGAAGCAATACCTTCACATTCCCATCAGAAACTTCCTAAGGGTAAATGAATATAATCTTCCTCAAACTAAATAATAACTCAGAGAAGACAATGTATCTTGCTAAATTACAGATCTCGAAAATGAAAATCCAAGACGTTAAACTTCATTTCACAATGATATGGTATTTTTCTAAGTGTTCTTTATACTAACTGTAAGTTTTTTACTTAAATAAAGACCATTCTATAAAAACTAACATCAGAAAATGTGCTATAGTTCTTGATGTCTTCATCAAGAAACCACTGAACCGTCACTCTATATCATAGCTACAAAGTGAATGAACAAAATTTTTAAAACTATATCTGTCTAGTCATCACTGATAGCACTGAAAACAGAGAATTTGAGTAAATCAATTCTAGAAACTTGCTATTGTCTCAATTTATAGAACTTTCTGTAAGGAAATGGAAGGGCCACATGTTCCAAGAAGAAGCCATGACCTTCGGCAACATGCTTACACATAGTAAGACTCAATAAATGTATGTCAAAGTGAATTAATCCACACTTAATTGGATAAAAGAATTGAATAGAACACATTTTTAGCAAAGAAATGTATTGAAATATGTGAAAACTTCTATCCAAAGTGACTTTGAACATTTCGGTGAATGTTTTTGGTTAATGTGGCTTGAAACTTGTAAGGCAGTCAACGAAGAAAGTTGGAAGTATCAAAACATCACTAATTCATTGTAAACAGTAAAAGTAGTACTTTCATTACATATTTAGAGATGCTTAGCACTCTGTTATGCTTTTTCTTATGTATATGCTTTTTAAAAATATATTTCCTACAACAACCCAATGGGATAAGTGTTATGATCCCCACTTACAATTGAGGAAACAAAGACGCAAGAAAATCAAGTAACCTGGCCAAGGTACCACCATGAGTCTTTGCCTGGTCTGGGATTCAAATTCAGGTCAGTTTCATGTCAAAGTCTGTTTCTAAACCTCTGAGCCCAACTCTGGGTGGCCATCAGGACAAATTCAAACATATTCACTTCAGACATTTGTAGGTAAAACACTTGGAAAATAATACGGCACTCTCTACCCCCTCAAAAATATTCCGGCAGATAAACTTTTGTTGAAAACATTCGAGGAAATCTGACATTTCCATACAGGACACTCGGCCGAAAGTATACTTTACAGAAAATTTAAAGCATGTTTCCTGAACTAATGTTCCCTGAGCTAACATTCATACAAAATCACGGTTACTAATACACATGAAGGTTTCCATGTCACTAACTCTATTGTTCAACAATTCAAACATAAACTTCACAAGAGAGGATGCACCTTAATTAGAAGAACAATCAACAAATCACAAAGTCTTCACGCTAAAAGATTTCTTAAAGTTTCTTTAACCAAACCTTCATTTTATAGATGATAAATTAAAGTCCAGGAAAGTTAAGTAGCTTGTCTAAGTTTATACAACTAGAAAGAAGCAAATCATAATATTTTGCTTATAGCAGGATAAAAACATTTGCAATTCCCAATTATCTTCTTTGACCAGACCTTAACATTTCTCAATTACAGTGATATATCAACGATATCCTCCAACTTTAGGATTAAAACCACCCTGAACTTGAATCATTTTGAGGATCAAATCCTACAACTTAAGTCATTTTAAAGCAATCTATTTTAAACAAAGAAAACGCTCACTTTTCATGGCAAACAACTGCTTAAAAAGGAAAGTAAATACGGTATCAAAATACTTTTTATATTACCAACAGTATTTATGTGAACTTTTAACTGCTTTCTCACAGAGATGAACAAAACTGAATTGTAAGACTTAAAAGAAGGAATATAAGACTCTTAATGACCACCATAAAAACTTGATGTATACCATAAAGATTAAGTAAATTTACAGCCTCTCTTGTTATTAAATAGTCAAGTTTTCATTCTGCTAGAACTTGTACTTTATATTGACTTCCAGTTATTAGGAATTCATTTATTTCTGGCCACTTGTGGATTTCGTTTACCAAAATAAAATGTCAAAAGTGAAAAAAAAAATGCAAACCATGAAAGTTCTGCTAGTATAGAAACAATCACTGCGATATTTAAAAACAAAATCAATCATAAATAAAATAAGACATTTATTGGACCCATTATTGTTCCATAACTTTCCTTAGTGACTATACAATCCACATTCATTACATGTGCTGATGTTGAAGGACACTTTGTAAAATTAAGAAAACTTCATCAGAAGTACCCAAATCATCATTCCAAATGAAAATGAACCTACAAAAACCAGTTCAAAACAAGGAAATCCAAAGTCATAAATCACTTTGATCAGGCAACAGGTCAAAACAACTAGACAATTCTCTAATGGCATAAGCACCAGCCCCCAAAAGAAGTGCTTGTAGTCTATTTAAAAAGAAACATACCTTCTTTAAGGCGGAGAATTCCCAGTGATCAAATTGTAGTAATCCATTTAGAGAAGGCATCATCAAAAATCCTGACATTTTAACTTTTAAGTAACTCCAAAAGAACAAGTCTGATAACTTTTCATCCAGGAATGACTTGATGTTGCACTGGTACTTCCATAATGTTCACTGATAGAAAGATCCAGTAAGAACAATGCAGTATGGCGAAGGTCAACGCACCGCACGACGCTTTCTAGATGCTGATAATAATAATTATACCTATACAATTGAAATTAATGAATGTTAACTTCCAAGTCATTCTAAAGTTTCTAAAGAAAGGTAACCATAGCATTAATATATTTGTCTTTGACATGAAAATTCAAAACTATATAGTTCTGGTACTTGAATCATTTCTAGCTGCAAATTCTAAATAATGGCTACTACTGTATAAAATCATAACTTTAAGAAGTTGAAATAGACTGTGTTTGGATGATTCCTCCAGTTACTAGCAATACATTCAGTTTGATGTTTCATTTAAGTCCAAGGGTGTGAGGAATGCCTCTAGCTCTCCAGGGGAGACAGAAGAAAAAAGAAGAGACTGTGATAAATTACCTTGGTATTTGGACTGATCCCATAGAACATACCTGAAAATAATGACCTACATTTGCATTGTTGAATTCAAGAAGTCTGTTCCAGACATTCTTAATATTTAAACACATCCTAACAGCTAAACATCCTACATTTGCCCACTTTCAACGAACTTCCAACTTCTGTCCCTAATTGTCTTTCAATAACCAAGTGACAGGACGGAGAAACAACTTTCGTGGTAAAGTGGAAAAGAGCTGAAAGAAATTTCATATAAAGTGGAGATATTTACTAGTCGTGGAGTGGTCGCCTCATATGAGCAAGAACCAATCTAGAAACTGCGAAGTGAAGCTACTTGGGGAACAAAGTTAGGGAGTCTCCCTTGGCCCATAAACACGGAGGGAACTGCGCTGCCTCTCCACCCCGCAGAAGCAGCAACAGCCATCCCTCTTTTGGGCGGGCGTGGCAGATAGAAACAAAAGGTTAAAACACAAAAGGCGGGGCGGACTCCTGAGTCTGAGAAGCTTCTGGGACTCACGTTCTCTTTTCTATTCAAACACATTGAAATGAAGAGGAGAGGGTAAAGCGAGAGAAGTGATGATGGATCGCAAGGACAGCTTAGGTTATTCTGGGTGGGTCATGAAACTGAAAGGGGCGGACGGGATGGCCGACTCTAACTAGTGGTCCAGGCCCCATCCCTCCATCCCTGCATCTCTGACAGTCGGGAACCTGTGGCTTCCTCCACCCTACCCCAGCCTCAAAGAAAACTTTCTGAAGTCTTACCTGTTTGCTCTAACCCCCTTGACCACAAACACAAGAGTCCAATCCCTTACAACCCAAACCTCTTCTGCATTCTATTGTTGCAGCTTTTGGTATTGTGCGTTGGATCTGCAGAGCGCTCCGCAGTTAAGTTATAAGACGGCGAGGAAACGACCCCCACCTCCATATCCCTTTCTTTGCATGACCAAAGTCAGGGCTGGGGTGGGGGTGAGCCTGGACGTGTCCCCATCCCTTTCAGCACGTTTTCCTGCGGTATGCGCGCATTTGGGAGAAAGTGAGGCAATGCCCCCTTGAGAGACCCTTCTCCCATCCCCCCGGCTCCTCATATAATGAGGCACTTGAGAGAAATGCCTGCTTGGCTTTTGCCTGTTACAAATAAACAAATAAAACAATCTATGCAAGTTCGTTAAAGAACAAAAGAGAAGGGAACAGGGAGGGAAAGGAGGCACAACTTACCAGCCAAACTTCGCCACCGGACTACTCCGTCCTCCGAAGGGCGGGGAGCGGGGCGAGTTAAGGGGGAGAGAGGTAAACAAGACAACAATCCCCACTCACCTTCTTCTCCACTTCGTCGCACTTTTAAGAGACATGCCCCTCGTTGCAGTCTGCGAGGCGCTCGGACACTTTTGTGTGGCCTGACAGCGGAGAAAGTCGCGGCGGCAAAGTTGGGAGAGGGAGATACCCGGGCGGGCGTCCGGGGGAGAGGGGAGGAGAGAGAGTTCATCAGAGTTCCCCCTTTTGTTCCAAGTCCCGGAGCAGACAAAGAGGCGGCGAGCGGCGGCAGGTTTCTCCCTCTCACCCCTTCTTCCTCTCTCCCTCCCCTCCCCTCCCCGCCCCCTCCCTCTCCCCGCATCTCCCGCCCGGCTCGGGAACCTCGGAGGCGAGCCGGGGCTGCTCAATCCCCAGTTCATCGCAACTCTGCCCCGACCCTCTCCTCCCACTGCCTCACTCGAAACTTTCCCCAGGAGATGCCTGTCCCGGTCCCCTCCACACCCACCACCCTTTTACCGCCCCACTCCCCAACGCGCACACGTCTACGCGGGGGAATCTCCAAAATCATTGTTTCCGGGAGATGCACCTCTTTGTCTGCACTTTCCCTGCCAATCAGTGTGAACAATCCACTTTGGCATCGAGTTTCTGTCAGTTTCTCATCGTCCCAAGAGACAAAATGCGAAGGGTAGGGGGTCAACCCCAGAAGATAAAGGCGCTTACACAATCAGAGGTGGGGCGCACCCTGGGCTCTCCATCCTCGTTCCTCCTCTCGGATTCACTCCCCTTGACTCAACGCGCCACAACAACTCAAAGGGGCTTCAAGTGTTACAAAACTCTCTTCCCCCGCCCATCCCCACTCACGCGGTCCCTTGGGAGAGCCCTCTAATCCGCGGGACAAAGCCCAGCTCGGGGTCCAGCCCGGGCCTTCACCCCTCGGGGCTACCTGTTGCAGCAGGCGCTGCGCTACTCGGTCCAGGTCTCCGAGGGCAGAGTCCCACCTCGAGCATCGCGCCCACCGCTCAGACCCTGGACTTCCCCAACCTCAAACCGCGACGGCAAGGCTCTGGATGAGTGCGCTCCCTCTGACCCTGGAGCTAAGCTCTCCTCACTCGTTCCCTTCTCCACACCACTGCCTTGTCCTCGCCCCAAAGATCTGACTCTGGGTCCCTGGCCGCCTCCCCATCCTCTACCCCCTGGGGCGGCTGGACAAGCCAAGCATCCCCTCTTTCCGTCCCTCCCCCCACTGCCTTGACTTGGGCAAATCAGGTGTCTCGGACCAGGAACCTTCTCCAGGTCCTTTACCAGTCGTTCCTTGACCTTAAGAATTAGGGACTCCATCCTCACCTCCCCCCTACCCCAGACCCTCATCCCAAGTGCGGGCCACAGCATTAGCTCTCTGAGTGACTCACAGCAGCGTTCATTTTCCTTCTGGATCTCACTAGAATTAAAGAGGAGGAAAGCCGAGAGGTGGGGGAAATGGGAGAGAACGGGGGCCCGCATGGGGAAGCAGTTTCTAGGGCAAAGGAAAGAAAACCCCAAACATTCCAAAGCAAACTCCCACCCGACAGGAGGTATCCGGCCTGTCGCGCACCTTCACCTCTATCCTCTTTCTTTGCTCATCCCAGACTTGGGATCTTTGAGGTGAAGTTTGGGGGTAAAGGGATGGCGTAGAAGGAGGCTTGGGGACTTGAGAGCAGTGTCGGGGTTGGGTTGGGGGTGGGGGGATGTCTGAGGAAGGAGATGAGGAAGGAGCAAAGAGCCCCTGCTGAGTCCAGAATGTCGCGGCTGGCGGTCCCCGTACTGGCCCGGCGACTCCGTGCCGGGTCTCTCCCCCAGAGCAGAACAAAGACGCCGCGAGGAGCGCTTCTGTCCTCGCCTCCCGGCGTCCGCACCCCGCCCTGTGCCGCGCTTGCACGAGCCCACGCCGCTCTCGGAAACTTTGCAACCAACTTCCCCCAGAGTTAGCGCGCGCGGCGCGGGGAAGAGAAGAAGAAATGAGGACAATCTCATCCCGGGACCAGAGATGCCCTCTTCCCCGTCCCCTTCCGGACGATAAGCGCCACTCCTTGCGCCGCCGGTCCCAGCCCGCGCGCGGGGCGACCCACGGTGCAAGGGCGAGAAGAGCACACGCCTTCCCCGGCTCTCTAAGAGAACGAAACGCTTTTCTTTAGTTTGGACGCGTGCAGGGCTGGGCAGTGGGTCGAAGGGACGAGGTGCAAAGAGAGAAGCGGGCGTTGGGCAGGCGGAGGGCGGCGGCCGGGACTGCGCGTGAGGCCCAGGGTGCAGGAGCGAGCGCCCGGGTGAGCCGCGCCCGTCGAGCCGGGTTCGTGCGCGCCCCATCCTGCCCTCCGATGCCAACGAGGCTGCAGAGTCAGGACCGGGGGCCAGGTCCGGCCGGCCTCCTGGCGCATCGACCTCCTCACCTGCGGGGAACCTGGCCACCTGCGCCGCCTCCTCCTGGAGCCCTGGGTCTCTGGGGCAGCTGCTCGCCTGCTGGAGGCTCAGAAGCCTCACCTTAGCTTAAGGATCTTGAACGCACCACCACCAACCAAAAGAGAAAACAGCCCCCACCCACTCCTGTCTGGCACATTTTCCTCTTTGTTTAATTATGATGACTTCCAGAATTCTCTTTTTAGGAGAAGTCTACCCTCCCCCAGACAAACCTTTACTTTCTGCTATCCTCAGGGATCTGCTTGGAAAATAAGGAAAAGTTAGCACTGCCAGACAATTCTGTTCTACTGCCTCTGGAAAATACTCGTGTTATACGGTAAATCAAATGAGTTGATAACTTCTAAATAATACCCAATGCTCCGCTTACTGTTATAGCGTTCTAGTCGAATCTATTAAAACATTCCCAAACCTCTGAAAATACGTCCAGCTTGTTTCTCTCTTCTCTCAAGGAATGAGGAGTAAGGCCTGTTTGCGAGCTGAAAAGTCAATATGGCTTTAAGGAGGCTTTCCCTCTGCGTTATGAAACACTCCTATCACAGCTGTTTGAGGTAGCTCCCTTTCCCAGCCTGCTTGGAACAAAGGGATTTCTCCCAAAAATCTTGGTCCTTAACTGGTCAGAGCTCCCCAAGCTTCACTCGTGGGCCACTCTCTATGACCTAGCTGTGACTACCTTGTAAAAGGATGCCATTTTTTCTCAGATGCCACCTTTTTTTTTTTTTGAGGAAGATTAGCCCTGAGCTAACATCTGCTGCCAATCCTCCTCCTTTTTGCTGAGGAAGACTGGCCCTGAGCTAACATCCGTGCCCATCTTCCTCCACTTTATAAGTGGGAGGCCTACCCAGCATGGCTTGCCAAGTGGTGCCATGTCCGCACCTGGGATCTGAGCCAGCGAACCCTGGTCCCCAAAGTGGAACCTGCGAACTTAACCCCTGCGCCACCGGGCTGGCCTACCATATTTTTTAATGTTAAAAAAATTAATTAACATCTAGGCTCAAAGACGGATATATCAGAGCAAATGGGCTTAGAAACGAAGTATGCTCTCTGTACTAACAGTGCTGGAACTCCACTTGGGGCTCCACCCCTCTGTCCTTCCCACTGGCAGGCCAGCGGGCATCTTCCTGCAAGTCTCCCCTCTCTGCTTCTCTGTTCAAGGGCTTCCCCTGAACCCTACTTTGCCAGTGCAGGCCTGCAGGCTAGAAGTGCCAGGCGGTTAGCGTCCGTCAGAGTAGCCCTCAAGAAATCAAGGATGGGAATCGGTTTAAAAATATCCCAGCTTCCCCACTGCAGCTAGGACTATACTGAGCTGTGTTCCTCACTGTCTCCCAGGGGCCCCCAACTTTGAGTCAGTTGCCCACAGCAGTAACTTGCTCTTTAAGGCACCCTATGTTAGCTTCCTTCCTTACCTGTCTCATTCTCCTTCCTCCGTATCACTACCCATACAGACTACAGTATCTGCCCTCAGTCCTGGTCTCAGGGTCAGCTTCTGGGGCAACTCAACCTAAGAGACCGCTTGTCTATGTGCTTTCTAAAGGGAGGAATCCGTTCTATTTGGAGAATGAAGCGACATGATCGGATTTTCCCCGGAAAAGAGGTTATTTCGGTAATGAAAGGTGTTTATCTAGTTCATTTTCTTTGTAATAGCTTAAAATTAGATGTTTACTGAATAAAGTATAGAAGTGGCGATATGTAGAATGGTATCTTGTGCGTGAAATGTTTATACATAGTTTCATAAGAAAAGGAGTTCCTTAAGTCTAATGCGAACAGAAAGCAACGCAACAGGAAATTCTGTTAGAATCACCTTTTAAAAAAATGAGCTAGCAGTAACACAGAAGGCTTTGGTTGAGCCTCCAGTGAGAGTGAAGGAGGATGATAAACGCATCCCAAACTATGTCTCCATGTGACCTAGTGAGTAATATTTCCAGTGAGACATCCCATGGTTTTTCAGCAAACATCTCCCAGCATAAATTGGCCAACAATTGCAACACTTTTTATGAAATTAGATATTAAATCTTACTCTCCTCTTAGCCACCATTATGAATAAGTCATCAAGTATCTGCATAATTATAAGTCCATAAAGCCATCCCTAGTTCCAGAACTTTCTTTCTTAGGTTGCTTTCACTGCTGTTTTTCTTAAGTTCTTCCTGTGGTAGGCCTTAATGCTGTACACCAGATTTTTGTTGTTCTCCCTCAGGGCACGTGGTAGGAATGTAATTCCCCACTCCCCTTGAATCAGATGCGGCCATGTGATTTGTTCTTGCCAATAACATGGAGCAGAAATTATATGTGTTTCTTTCAGGAGGAAGCTTCAAAAGGCAGTGTGTGATTTCCTGTACTCCCTTTCTTTCCATTTGCTACAGTGCTGGATAGGGTCCTGATTTAGCCTGGGTACCTGAGGGAGCCCCCCAGACAAACCTCAGTGGTCATTTTGTGTGAGCGAAAAATAACCCTTTCTTGTCTTAAGCTGCTGAGATTTTAGGGTTGTTTGTAATCACAGCATAACTTGGTTGATGCTCACTTGTTCAGATGCTCAGTCTTTTATCTTTGCAGAGTTTCACCTCTGATTTCCTTATGGATTTTAGATCTTGGAAAGTTTATACAGTTGCTCATGTGAGCTTCCCACAGTATTTTCTAGCTAGACTTCAAGTTTAATGGTACTGTGCTGGGTAAATCGCTGTCTTTATGAAAGATTAGTTTATCTTCTTGTTAAAAAAAAAAGGGGGCCAGCCCGGTGGCACAGCAGTTAAGTTCGCACGTTCTACTTGGTGGCCCGGGGTTCGACGGTTCGGATCCCAGGTGTGGACATGGCACCGCTTGGCAAGCCATGCTGTGGTAGGCATCCCACCTATAAAGTAGAGGAAGATGGGCACAGATGTTAGCTCAGGGCCAGTCTTCCTCAGCAAAAGAGGCAGCAGATATTAGCTCTGGGCTAATCTTTCGCAAAGAACAAAAGAACAACAAAAAAAGCCTACCAACAAATTACCAGGAAGAGGATAGGATTTTGTTGAATCTGTTACACTTCATTTTTGCCTCTGCCCACAGACAGTTAACTCTCCCTAATCTTTGTCATTGGCTTAGCAACTTTTAGGGCCCCTTTATCCAACACTGTCAGCTCAGTGAGTCTTTATCATACTACCTTTTAAACTAGATTTCTTTGGACAAGTCACTTCACCTTTGGTGAAGTTTTATTGGTTTTATTTACCTAATAAAACTGAGAAGTCCTCACCTACTTCATGGGGTTATTCTGTGGATTGAATGAGATGCTAAATTAAAGTCCTGAATCCAGACGCTACACCAAATATTGGCTACCATTCAATTTCAAATACTTCATAGTTTGCCTAACAATTTCCCTGGTCAGAAACATTACCAAAGAGACTTGCTTGCTCTGAAATGTTTTTCACTTTCTCAATATCCAAGCAATAATCAATCTCTTGTAAAAACGTTGTTAAGAATAGCTAACAGCCCATCTTTTTCCTTTCCCAAAATATATCTGGAAAATTAAATCCTGTTTTATTTCTAAGCCCTGTGGATTATCGGTTTTGCTTGTACTCGTTGTTGCTACTGTTATTGTTTCTAATTATTTCCATTTTCTAGGGTAAAATCCAAGCTCCACAGTTAGCATCTAAGGTCCTTCCCAGAAGGCCTCCTCCCCCGTCTCAGTCTGTATTTCCCATCAGTCTGACTCACAATGCACACTCTGATAGTACTAAACCAGTTGTAGCAATGCTGTCTCAGGCTTCCGTGCTCTTACTGCTGTTCTTTCTGAAGACATTTATCTTACTTTTTCCTATTTCTCATTCTTACTCACCTTTCAGCTCCTTCTGACACCATCAGCTCCTCTTGGATGTCCTTCTAGAAGCCCCAAGTCCGGCTAAGTGTCCTCCCTCAATAGTCCCATCGCACACCTCTACCCTTTCAGGAGGGAGTGGAATTTCTCATCAAGAATGTGTTTTGGAATCCTCAGCTTGGTTTGTATCACCTGGCTCTGCCACTCACGAGCTGTGTGACTGTGACCAAGTTACTTCACCTGTTTGACCTCAGTTCCCACGTGTAAAATAACATAACGCTGCCGGCATCATGGCATTGCGTGGACAAAATGTCATCAACACTGGAAAGTGCTTAGCATGTAAAGCTAACAATAATAAAACAGCTGTCATGTACTGAGTGCTTATTATTTCTAATAGGTGTCAAGAACGTTAAAGTAGTAAAATGGTAGATGGTAAATTTCATTTTGATGCTCAGCTTTTCTTCTCAGATATCAAAGTGTGGAACCTCAGTAAATAGTCTTCCTTAAGGATGACGGACATTGAGAACAAAAGCTACCTAAACTCTCGTGACCATTGTACGATAGAAGTTATACCAGAAACTAGATTTCCAAATCAAGTGTTCCAGTCTTTATATCAATATATACAGGTGACAGGAGACCATCAGAAGGTTCAGAAAGAGCAAGGAATCTAATGTATTGTCCAGTGTATTGGACTGAAGAGTATTTCATCCAGGCTACAATGCCGTTTGAGAAACTCTTTCTGCTCCACGTACTGTATGTGACTGAATAATACAAGTAATTCCCCATTTTCCCAATAAGAAGATTGTTTAAAAAGTTTTTCAGGGCACGCCCAGTGGCACAGCTGTTAAGTTCCCACATTCCACTTCGGCAGCCCAGGGTTTACCGGTTCTGATCCCAAGTGCGGACATGGCACTGTTTGGCAAGCCATGCCGTGGCAGGCATCCCACATATAAAGTGGAGGAAGATGGGCATGGATGTTAGCTCAGGGCCAGTCTTCCTCAGCAGAAAGAGGAGGATTGGCAGCAGATGTTAGCTCAGAGCTAATTTTCCTCAAAAAAAAAAAAAGTTTTTTAGCCAACTTCAATATACACACTTTTAGATCATATATCCACTTATTTAATATGGTTAGACAGTTCTAGTCACTTTAATAAATTTAGAAATAATAATTTAGAAATATTTTTCTTTTTTTTGCCGTTCACAGTTCATGAAACAATTTTATTTTCTCTTCACACACATCTTTGTCAGTCCTATAACCATTATTATTCATTTAGATCCCTTCATCAGAGCTCATCATCTTTATTTCTATTTAAATTGTTTAAAACCCAGCTCTTCTTGAGCACATGATACGGACATTGGAAATTTTATCCCAACTCACAAGTAGTCATTCACATAACATTAGCAAAATTATTCATCCTTCCTATGGATGACTAGTTGAGCTAGCCACAACATGACACTTGCTTTATCTTTAAAAGATTTGTTTACAGAGATAGCAAAGCTTGGTGATTATGAAATCATATCCCTAGGAAATACATTATTAAAAAACAATTGTCTGTATAAAATATTTTTAGTCTCCTTTATTTCTAGTCCACTAGGTGACCTCCATAAGCATTCAAAACTTGCGGCCCAGAGATTGAGGCTAATGGGGCTTCCTAAGTACAATTTGTTGTTCCAAATAAAATAATTGAGAAATTGAAAGTTTATATCATAAAGACTTTTGTGTAAGGCAAACTCCTTTTCTTTTTTTTTTTAATTTTTTTTTTTTTAAGGAAGATTAGCTCTGAGCTAGCTACTGCCTCTCTCTCTTTGCTGAGGAAGACTGGCCTTGAGCTAACATCCATGCCCATCTTCCTCTACTTTATATGTGGGACACCTACCACAGCATGGATTACTGAGTGGTGCCATGTCTGCACCCAGGATCCGAACCGGTGCACCCCAGGCTGCCAAAGCAGAACCTGGGCACTTAACCACTGCGCCACCGGGCTGGCCCCCAGGCAAACTCCTTTTCTGAAGGATAATTTTGAGGGAAATACGTTACCTGATGGTTAGGAACACACTGGTCTAAATCTCTTGTCACTGAATCTCCACGTGTGTCGCATGCAGCACTTTTCCGCATTAGTACAAGAGACATCCTGACAAATTCCACTCTCCATCTCTCCAAGACAATGCATCAGCCTCTGCTGGCATTTCTTCACGCATTGCAACTCCTTTCTTTCTTTCCCTCTGAACCAAGGATCATTTCCACGCCATTATTCTAGAATATTCTAAAACAGCATAATATTTTTTAAAAACAAATTTAAACGTCCTCTATTGAGGTTTATTTTCTTCTCTCCCCAGCACCTTTGCATATTCTGCTTTTGCTCACCCAGTTGCTGTCACCTAACCCTTCCTCCATTTGTGCTGTTATAATACATGCTTCCCTGTGGAGTCAGGGTTCCATCCGTTATAGGGCTTTCTGTGAAACCTTCTGCATTAATTAGATGGGTGGTACGTTTTAACATAAAATGTGCATCACAACTTCTAATTACAACTCATGTTCTTGGAGGATTCTATGTATCAAGCAGGCCTTCAGGCTAACATGATTATGTAACAGCAATATCTTTAACTCCAGGAAAAAATCTCATCCTGTTCTGTGTCAGATGGCATAATTTTTGGTTTTAATTGCTAATTTTCTATTTCATAGCACTTATCCCTTATATCTAACTTAGGTAAAATCTTTAGCCCCAAAGCAGTGCAATTTAATGGAAACGGTCTTACCTGTTTTCTTTCAATTTTGCAATATGTTTATGCTTCAAAATTCATGTAACTTTGCCATTGTTTTTCATTTCCTGTGGAAATACTTATTTGAGATGATAACAGCCTTAAACAAGAATAGAACTGATGAATATTTTGCTTTGTGGAGAAAGGTATTATTAGACTTTCTCCTCTAGGCTAAAAAAAAAAAAAAAAATCAAGGTCATCCTAGTCAGAGAAGTTTCTCAGAGAGACATTTTTATTATAGCTTTGACTTCATCCAGGAAGCCTATCACTAATAGATGCAATTAAAATCATAAGGGATACACAAGGTAGCTTTTTCCCCAGCCACCTGCTTTCCATCCCATGCTTTATATTTGATTGCCCTGTACGTCAATAGTAACACTGATTATACTTTCTCCATCATGATTTGGAAGAAGCCATCTTTTAACTGTGCATGAGTCAGCACCTGCTTTTGGATAGTAGGCTCCGTACACTCAGTTTCAATACTCATTTTTCATTTCAGTTTCTGCTAGCTCATAAGAGATTTCCTTCAGTTTTGTAGTATTTTCTTCTCTCATTATTTATTTAGTTTGCTTTTTATTTGCTGGCAAGCTTAGCCCTCATAAAAAGGGCTGAGGCCAGATCCCTAGATCCGGAGCACAGGCATGAACTCTGATAAGAGCCCTCCTCTCACTGCAAAAGGAACCACTTGGTCCCCATAACAGCCCGGATCACAGCTGCCTCATAAAAGGCTGCCAGTGGCCTCCACAGAACAGACTCCCCTCTTTAAGGAACTATGCTGGAGCCATCATCCTATTTAAACTAGAGCAAAGAGGCAACCATTCGTCTTCTCCTTCAGAGCCAGCAATTTTTCCCTGTAATAAATGGCTTCGTTCTGCAGCTGGAGTTACAGAGGTTAAATTTACAGCTAAGTACAATCTTTTACTCGTTACAGCACCTTCCAGAGGATTCTCTCATTTATTAGCAAAAATATCACTTTGAGTCAGCAATAAAGGTGGGGATGTGCTCACAAAATTACTAAGAATAAGGTGAGAGTCTGATGTGGAAAAATATAAATTATGAAACCAAAAGTATTTGTATGTTTTTCTTCAAAGTTAAAATAAAGAGTTCTAGCAAGGGTTTTTGGTACCTATGTGCCCAGTTTCTTCCCAAGAATTAATCCTTGGTTCTCTTCTCTTCTTGGTCTACACCTGCCTATCCTGCTGACTATCCACTACGGCCCTGGGTGCTGATGACCCCCATCCTTGTACCTCCAGCCCAGATGGTTCTTCCTTGAACCAAACACCTATAAATCCAACTGCTCACCGAGGTTTCCCCCTCCAAGTCCCACAGATACCTCATACTTATATCTTAAACTGATTTTACCAGCTTTTCCTCAAAGTCAGAAACTCTCCCCCACGATCATTCTTCTTAGCAATGCTATCATCTAGCCAGTTGTGATGGTTGCTTCTGTGTCAACCCGACTGGGCTAAAGGATGCCCAGATAGCTGGTCAGCATAATTTCCAAATGTCTCTGTGAGGGTGATTCCGGAAGAGTTTCGCATTTGAATAGGCAGACTGAATGAAGCAGATGGCGCTCACCTGTGTGGGTGGGCATCACCCAATCAGCTGAGCGCTGAGTAGAACCAAAAGGCAGAGGCAAAGAGAATTTGCTCTCTGCTGAGCTGGGACATCCATCTTCTCCTGCCCTCAGACATAAGCACTCCTGGCTCTCAGGACTTTGGATACAAACTGAATTACACAACCAGCTTTCTTGGCTCTCCAGCTTGCAGTGGGCAGATCAACTGGCTCAGGTGATTGTGGAGGCCGAGTAGTGCCAGGAGAAATCCTATATATATATATATATATATATATCGGGGTCCTCCAGAGAAGCAGATTCAATAGGATATTCTATTGGTTCTGTTTCTCTGGAGAACTCTAACACACTGATAAAGGGAAGGACAACAAAAAATGTGAGTTACCCGATGTTTTTCCCCTCTCCCTTCATTCCACATCTAAACACCTAAACAGTCACAAAGAACTGTCGATCTTATTTCCTTAGCATCTCTGACATCCCTCCCCTCCTGCCCCATGGCACTACTCAGTTCAGGCCCTCATCATCTTTTTTTTTTTTTTAAGGTAGTTTCTTTCTTTCTTTCTTTCTTTTTTTTTAAGGAAAATTAGCCCTGAGCTAACATCTGCTGCCAGTCCTCTTTTTTGCTGAGGAAGACTGGCCCTGAGCTAACATCCGTGCCCATCTTCCTCTACTTTATATGTGGGATGCCTGCCACAGCATGGCTTGCCAAGCGGTGCGTAGGTCAGCACCCAGGATCTGAACCGTGAACCCTGGGCCGTCAAAGAGGAACGTGCATACTTAACTGTTGTAACACTGGGCCAGCCTCCCTTATCATCTTTTAACAGAACAACTGTGCTAGTATCTGTTATGGACCAAATGTTTGTGTCACCTCAAAATTCATACATTGAAGCTATAACTCCCAGTGTGATTTTATTTGGGGAGGGGACCTCTAAGGCAGTAGTCAAGGTTGAATGAGGTCATAAGGGTGGGGTCCTGATTGGACAGGATTAGTGTTCTTATAAGAAGAGACAGAAGAGGCCTCTTGCTCTCTCTTTCTCCGTGCAGGCACAGAGGAAAGGCCATGGGAGGACACAGTGGGAAAGAGGCTAAATCTGCAAGCCAGGGAGAGAATCTTCACCAGAAATGGAATCAGCCAGCCCCCTAATCTAGGACTCACGGCCTCCAGAACTGTGAGATAATACACGTTCTGTTGTTTAAGACGGCCAGTCTAGGGGCAGGCTCCGTGGCCGAGTGGTTAAGTTCGCGCACTCTGCTGCGGCGGCCCAGGGTTCGGATCCTCGGCGCGGACATGGCACCGCTCGTCAGGCCACGTTGAGGCGGCGTCCCACATCCCACAACTAGAAGGACCTGCAACTAAGATATACAACTGTGTACAGGGGGGGTTGGGGGAGATAAAGCAGAAAAAAAAAAAAAAAGATTGGCAGCAGTTGTTAGCCCAGGTGCCAATCTTAAAAAAAAAAAAAAAGACAGCCAGTCAGTCTGTGTTAATTTGTTAGGGCAGCCTAAGCACACTAATACAGTCTCCAAACTGGTCTCCTCTTCCGTTAGCACCCTTGCACCATGTCCAAGCAGTGTGAAGCACGGTTCCCATTGTGACCTTTATAAAAATGCCATTGTGATCACATTATTTATTTCCTTAAGAAAATTACTAATGGCTCCCTCCATTGCCAGAGTCCAAACTCAGTTTCCTTTGTGATCTGGCCTTTTCTACCTCACTTACATCATTTCTTACCATCCACCCTGCTCACACATATATATCTCCATCCATACTAAATAACTTATAGCTCTCTGAACATGCCTCTCCTGTGCCTTTCTCTATCTGTGCCATCCCTACCCTCCAGCCCTCCTTCAGGCCTAAGCATATCTATTCATTAACTTGGGTTCTCCTTCTCATTGGAGCCTTCCTTGATCTTCAGCACTCAAGGAACTGAACACTCCCCATGCTTCATACAACTGTTTACCTGATTCATATCTCTATTCCAACACTTACATGCATCTGGCATTGTTTATACACGTCTTCCCTACTAGAGCATGTGCCTCATTGATCATTGCATTTTTAGGTCCTAGCACAGTGCCAGGCACACAACAGGCACACAATGTTTGTTTACTTGGAAGAATGACATAGGAAGGTTGGGAAAAATATCAAGGCAGTATTTCCCCTTCTACCATATGAAAAATATATGACCTTATTTCATTTCTGTTGACTTTGGTCTTGCTAGAATTATCACTCCAATCTGTCAAGGTTCCTTTTTTTTTTGGCACTTAGATCTAATATGATGGATCCACCAATCACAAATTCCACACCTTCAACTAAATCATTGATTTCATAAGGGATTAATATGTCCTGATGAGAGCCCTGAGAAAGGACATTAAAAATCTCCCTCTATTTTGATATCAATTCATTATCTAATTACCTTCATATTTCACCTGCTTACTTATCCACTGAATTATACTGCCATCCAATCCATTATAACCTTTTTCTCCAAAGCATATCTGTCTAAGGGTAATCTGCTCACAAGAATGTCCCACCCACTGTGTTATGCTTTAATCGGTAAGACTATTGCTTCTTTCCCACTCCCCTCCCTTACTGTTTCTGATATATACTAGTATTTAATCTGCATACACTTGGGATTTGATGAAGTTCGCGAAGATATATGTTTTAAGCATTTTAGATATACTTTGAGTTTGAGCTCAAATAGTATTATATTTCTATTATTTTTACTACATGTGAATTTGAGACTTCGGAACCCAGATTCTCAGTGAACCCTTGTAGAATGTGCCTTGGTGTTATGCCACTGGCCTCTACCGAAGGATATCAAAGACCCAGAGACCTGAAAGCTATTTTTGTGTCTATTGTAGTGATGTTGGCAAGGACGTTTTCCAGTGTATCATACCATGTCCTTTGTGTGTGTGTGTGTATGTGGAGAAGATTGGCCCTGAGCTAACACCTGTTATCAATCTTCCTCTTGCTTGAGGAAGACTGTCCCTGAGCTAACATCTCCGCCAATCTTCCTCTACTTTATATGAGATGCTGCCACATTGTAGCCTGATGAGTGGTGCTAAGTCCAAGCCTGGGATCAGAACCTGTGAACTCAGGGCTGCCCGAGCAGAGCGTGCAAACTTAACCACTACGCCACAGGGCCAGCCCCCTACCATGTCCTCTTTATGTGAATCTATGGGAGAAATATTTCTCAGGTTTTAGGTTCAGAAAAAGTGTTTTATTTATAGTTTGGCTTTAATCTTCTAGATAAATCTGGTTATTAAGCAAGTTCGCTCTTTGCTTCATTCCTCAGAAAGGTAAAGCCCAATTTGCTGCTCTTCCCTAGCACCTTACTCAAGGTGAGAAGGTGAATGTGTTGGTGTGTGTAATCTTGTCTCTGCTTTATTAATTTAGTTTTTCTACCCAACAAAGTTATTTCAAAAATTCAGTTTTATCTTTACATTTATGTAAAATGTAGCACATGAATCAGGGCATAAGTAATTTTCTGTCTCTTTTTACAAGTATGGAAATTGAATGCCCTGATAAGGTGATAAGTTTAAGTAAAGGTGATTTATGACTGATTAACACAATGGTACCTAGTTTGTCAGACTATCCTTTTGCCTTTGCTAGATATAACGCAAATATGGCCTGGTTTAAAATTATTTTGATCCAACATTTGTATTAAACTTTTTTTTTCCTGCTTTGTCTCCCCCCCGCCCCCCCTCCATACATAGTTGTATATCTTAGTTGCAGGTCCTTCTAGTCATGGCATTAAATTCTTTTCTGTTGTTGTTTGTTTTTGTGTTTGCTTTGAGGAAGATTAGCCCTGAGCTAACATCTGCCACCAATCCTCCTCTTTTTGCTGACGAAGACTGGCCCTGAGCTAACATCCGTGCCCACCTTCCTGTACTTTATACATGGGACACCTGACACAGCATGGCTTGACAAGTGGTGCACAGGTCCGTGCTCAGGATCCAAACCGGCAAACCCCGGGCCGCCAAGATGGAACCCTCGAACCCAACTGCTGTGCCACCAGGCGAACCTCTGTATTAAATTCTTTTTATATTCAAGGTATGACTCTATGATGCCAAAACATTTGGATAGGGAGTAAAATTTTCAATTATCTTGGTTTTGGTCATACTTATTATCACTGCTTACTTCCAGAGAAAGCACACATTCATGTGATTGATGGCTGTTTTCACGTTTTACCCGAAAGGTTTAGTGTCATGCTTGTAAAATGAAAGTCTGAACGTCATGTATCTAAAGAATGTTAACTCAGGACCCAGGAGACACAGGTTCTACTCCTGTTCATACGGAGACCATAATGAGGCCTTCACGTCTTTGCATTTCCATTCTCTCAAATTCGTAAAATAAAGGTAATGCTCCTGGGTTCTGTAGATCAATTGAGCGAATAGATATAAAAGCACTTTGAGAAATATGAAGTGCTACATGATTATTAGAGAATGACTTTGAGTCAGAAAACACATTATTATCACCTCTACATAATAATACTTTATATAGAAAGCTTCTGACTTCTCTTAAGTAGAGCAGGTCACGGGAAGCAAAAATATATATCCATGTGCAAGTTCAGAAGTTAAAAAAAAGAAGTACAGTTCCTTAGCATTTTAGCCTTAGAAATAAGGAAGTGAGATGTTTTCCTAGAGAACCTCCAGATTCAACCAGCCAACATCCACTTTTTTGGGGGGAGGAGGAATGTATCTCCCTTGTGCTTTTTATTTATTTACTTATTATGGTGGTAAAACAGAGATAACATAAAATTTATCATTTTAACCTTTTTTTTTTTGAGGAAGATTAGCCCTGAGCTAACATCTGCTGCCAATCCTCCTCTTTTTGCTGAGAAAGATTGGCCCTGAGCTAACTTTGGTGCCCATCTTCCTCTACTTTATATATGAGACACCTGCCACAGCATGGCTTGATAAGTGGTGCATGGGTCCACTACCGGGATCTGAACTGGCGAACCCTGGGCTGCGGAAGTGGAATGTATGAACTTAACCACTACGCTACCAGGTCAGCCCCTCATTTTAACCATTTTAAAGTATACAAAATTCAACGGCATTAGATGCATTCACGTGATCGTGCAACCATCACCACTATCCATTTTCAGAATTTTTTCATCATCCCAATGAGAAACTCTGTACCTATTAAACAATAACTCTCCATTCAACTTCTACTTTTGAAGGTTCCATCTATCGGTCTTTGGCCACACACGTGACATTTTTACCCATCATGTACTGGTTTAAACTTCCTTTCCTACAGGCTTCTCATTTTCCCTTCCTTGAAAAGTTGCTTTTTATCCAGGTAATGAGTTATTTTTGTCCTAGGCTAGTAATTTTTTTTAATACCTCAACTTAAAAAATGTTTTTTGCTTGCCTTGATTTTTTGGACAGAAGAGAGAATGTAGCATCAGAATTCACTCCTTAGCTTGGCCCATCAGTGTACCCTGCTAGGAAGCAAATCTCATGTCCTTGACCACCAGCACCCCAGGCAGGCCCTGGGCTTGCTCTCGCCATAGTGAGACTCTGCTGTGACTTCGGTCCTGTCCATTCTGAAGTGCACATGACCTGGGTCACATAGAGGACAAAGTGAAACACTATGGGGAAATCAATACAAATCCACTTGAAACACAAGTTCATTTATGAAGGCTAATACATTAAATAGTGACAAATCAATTTCAGGCACAGTCTAGTCCTTGAGAACCTGTATATTTACTCTTGTGTAGCATGTGCTAACAGATAATAGGTACCTAGTAAAGGTTTGCTGAAATAAATTCAGAATAAAATTCTTCTTTTGGACAGATTTTATAATAATATCTAAATGTATAAGAAAGCTAAGAACTATGTTGAAAAAATGAGACAAGAAAAGTGTTTATGAACTTATTACGTGCCAGACAATTGTGCTTTCTTACTGTTCATGAGTTCATTTAATTCTTACATTAGCCCAGAAAGGTAGGCATTATCAATCAGGCCCGTTTCTTAAAGAGGCTAAACAATTTGTTCGAGCTCACAGCTTAGTAAGGAGAAAAACTAGAATTCAAACCCAGATAGAACTCACTTGAATTCCCATCTATTTTTCCTTTATATACTGAGATCACTAAAACCATTGTAAAGTATAAACCAACAGGACGCTAGTCAATCTTTTTCTTTTCTGTGAAATGGGCAGTTGAACTTTGAGCTCCAGACTGCAATCTGTGTGATAAAAAATGTAGGCAAGTTAGAGGAATGGATGATGAATTAGAAAATTTGGAAGTGATCTGAGAGACTCCAATTAAGTACCACTCATATATGTTGCTTCGCCTCTATCCTCAGGCTTGACGTATTTCAACTGCCCCATTCTAGCAAATGATACCATTTACTAACATTTAATTTTGTTCTACACCCTGTGTTGGCGTTTTTCAAGATTTACTTCAATATGGCTGATCAACAACTCACAGATTCTAGGTTGAAACAATCCCTGAGTCTCTGGAATTTATAACGGAAGACTTATCCACAGGACGGCCTGGGACCTGATCTGTTCCAGAGGAATAACACTGTCATAATTTAGATACGCTGGCTTCAAAAAGAGGCTGGTGATACAAAATAATATTAGCACAAAGAGTATAGTGTAGAATGTGGGGCATAAAGTATGTTAAGAAATGTGAGTTTTGAGTTTTCAAAACATATATATTTTAGGGCCCGGGCCCGGTGGCGCAGCAGTTAAGTTTGCACATTCTGCTTTGGCAGCCCAGGGTTCACCAGTTTGGATCCCGGGTGCAGACCTACGCACTGCTTGTCAAGCCATGCTGTGGCAGGTGTCCCACATATAAAGTAGAGGAGGACGGGCACAGATGTTAGCTCAGGGCCAGTCTTCCTCAGCAAAAAAGAGGAGGATTGGTGGTAGATGTTAGCTCAGGGCTAATCTTCCTCAAAAACAAAAAACATATATTTTCTAGAAAACCGTTATTTAAAATATATATTAATTGAATAAACAGATGAATGTATTAAGTACCTACTGTTAATATTACATCTATTGAAAACATCGGGACTTACCTGAAAGTAGAAAATCTAACAGTCACCATAAAATTCTAGAAATTTATGAACTTAAAGACAGTGAATACATTTTGTTCATGAAGTTTTATACCAAAAAGATCAGAATTAATCAGTATGCTTGTGGTTTCACATAAGACACAAAATCTTCACGCAATTTTAAAAAATATTTGTATTTATAAGGAACTCCTTGTGGATGTGCAGTTAGGGATGTGTCAAATATAACCTGTCTTTTGTTGTATTTTCGCCTGCAGAGACCAAAAAGAGAGACCAACCAGCTGCAGCCCTTTTTTAAAAGATCTATCACTGTGCCCTACTTGTTTTTGCTAAATCTTGGCTTCACAAATTTTTCTTTTAACTGGCAAATCTGGAATTCCTCCTTCTCACAGGTGAAATGCCTTTGTTCCATTAAAATTGTAAGATTTTAGAGGCCACCCCTGCGGCTGAGTGGTTGAGTTCTCGAGCTCGACTTCAGCAGCCCAGGTTTCGCTGGTCCGGATCCTGGGTGTGGACCTAGCACCTCTGTCTAAGCCATGCTGAGGCGGCATCCCACATTGCACAACCAGGAGGACCCACAACTAGAATATACGACTATGTACTGAGGGGCTTTGGGGAGAAGAAGAAGAAGAAGAAAAGAAGGTTGGCAACAGATGTTAGCTCAGGGCCAATCTTCAAAAGAATTTTAAAAAAAATTAAGATTTTAAACACATTCTTTTTTTCCCTTCATTATAATCCAAACATCTATGTCTGCATGGCAGCCTTTCACAGCTCAGTGGAATACGCAGTCACCCTGCACAAGACACCACGGAAATCACTCTGCAGTACCTGCAATGGCAACCTGTTCAAAGAGGTGCTTTCAAAATTCCAACACATGGCCGACAGGGGACTGAGCTGAGGTGGACCTTCCTCTCTCATCACCATTACCAACAGAAACCTTACACACACACACACACACACACAGACACACACACACACATACACATACACACACATACACATACACACACACACATACACACACACACACACACAGACACACACACATACACACGCACATACACACACACACACATACACACACATACGCACACACACAGACACACACACACATACACACACATACACGTGCACACACACACGCACACACACACACATGCACACACATGCACCCACACATACACACACATACACACACACACA
>NC_060281.1:44017323-44154825 GCF_021613505.1 Equus quagga
ACACCATTAAGAGAAACAATCTACACATCACTGGAGTCCCAGAAAGAGAACAGAGAAAGAAAGGGGTAGAAAGCTTATTTAAAGAAATAATGGCTGAAAACCCCAAACCTGGGAAGAGATGATGACATCCAAGTTCTTGAAGCTAACAAGTCACCCCAAAATTCCAATCCAAGATGATCTTCATCAAGATACATTATAATAAAACTGTCTATAGGGCTGGCCCAGTGGCATAGTGGTTAAGTTCACATGCTCTGCTTTGGTGGCCTGGGGTTCACCAGTTCAGATTCCAGGTGTGGACCTAGCACTGCTCATTAAGCCATGCTGTGGCAGCATTCCACATAGAAAACAGAAGATGATTGGCACAGATGTTAGCTCAGCAACAATCTTCCTCAAGCAAAAAGAGGGAGATGCACAGAGTTGTTAGCTCAGGGCCAATTTTCCTCACCAAAAAAAAAAAAAAAAAAAACCTTCAAAAAACTCCACTTGTCTAAAATCAAAGACAAAAAGAAACTTTTAAGAGCAGCAAGAGAAAACCAAAACTCTCTCAAATAAGGGAACCCCATAAAGCTATCAGTGGATTTCTCAGTAGAAACCTTTGCAGGCCAGGAGAGAATAGGATGATATATTCAAAGCGCTAAAAGAAAAAAACCACCAACCAATAATACTTTAACCAGCAAAGTTGTCCTTCAGAAATGAAGGCAAGATAAGGACTTTCCCCAACAAATGATAGCTGAGGAAGTTCATCACCACTAAACCTGCCTTACAAGAAATGCTGAAAGGATTCTTCAAGCTGAAACAAAAGGGCACTAACAAGGAACACGAAAACATATGAAAATATACGACACACTGGTAAAGTTAAGTATATAGTCAGATTCAGAACATTGTAATACTATAACACAGAGATGTGTAAACCACTTAACTCTAATATAAAGATTAAAGGACAAAAGTATTAAAATAGTTATAGATATACTAATTCGTTAATAGAGACACAATATAAAAAGATATAAAGTGTGACATCAAAAGCACAAAATGTGGGGGAAAGGTTAAAGGGTAGAGCTTTTGTATGCAATCAAAGTTAAGGGTTATCAGTTTAAAATAGACTGTTATATCTATAAGATGTTTCAAGTAAGCTTCAGGATAATCAGAAACAAAAACCTATAGTAGATACAGACAAGATAGAGAAAAGAGAATCAAAGTATATCACTATGGAAAATCATCAATTCATGACGGAAGACAGAGAGGAAGAAAGGGACAAAGGAATTAAAAAACAGCCTAAAACAATTAGCAAGAGGGCAATGGTAAATCCTTACCTATCAATAATTACTTTAAATGTAAATAGATTAAATTCTGCAATCAAAAGTCACAGAGTGGTTGAATGGATTTAAAAAAGAGAAACCAACTATATGCTGCCTAAAACAGATTCACTTCAGCTTCAAGAACACACACAGGCTAGAAGTGAAGGGATGGAAAAAGATATTCCTTGAAAGTGGAGACCAAAGAGATGGGGGCAACATACAAAGTAAACTTTAAGTCAAAAACTATAACGAGACACAAAGGTCATTATATAACGATAAAGGGGTCAATTCGTCAAGAGAATATAACAATTATAAATATATGTGTTCCCAACATTGGAGCACCCAAATATATTAAGCAAAAACTAACTGATCTAAAGGGAGTAATAGAGAACAATATAATAAGAATAAGTAACTTCAATACTCCATTTTCAATAATGGATAGATCATCCAGACAGAAATCAATAAGGAAATAATGAACCTAAATTATACTTTAGACCAGATGGACCTAACAGACATATACAGAACATTCCATCCAACAGCAAGCAGAATACAATTTTTCTCAAATGCACATGAAACATTCTCCAGGATAGATCATGTGCTAGGTCACAAAACAAGTTGCAGCAAATTTTAAAAGGTTAAAATCAGACCAAGTATCTTTTCCAACCACAATGGTATGAAACTTAAAATTAATAACTGGAAGAAAACTGGAAAATTCATAAATATGTGGAAATTAAACACAATGCTTCTGAAAACCAATGAGTCAAAGATGCAATCAAAAAGGAAATCAAAAAATATCTTGAAACAAATCAAAATGGAATCACAACATACCAGAACTTATAGGATGCAGCAAAAGCAATGCCAAGAGGGAAGTTTCTAGTAATCAATGCCAATAGTAAGGAAAAAGAAGAATGTCATATAAACAACCTAACTTTATACCTCAAGGAATTAGGAAAACAAGAACAAACTACGCCTAAAGTTAACAGGTGGGGGAAGATAACAAAGATCAGAGAAGAAAAAAATTAAAGAGAATAGAAAAATAATAGAAAAGATCAATAAAACAAACAGTTGGTTTTTTTGAAAAGATGAACAAAATTGACAAACCTTTAGATAGACTTACCAAGAAAAAAGAGAGGGGACTCAAATAAAATTATAAATAAAAGAGGAGACATTATAACTGATAGCATATAAACACAAAGGATCATAAAAGACTAGTATGGATAATTACATACTAACAAACCAGAAAACCTAGGAGAAATAGATAAATTCCTAGAAACATACAACCTACCAAGTCTGAATCATGAAGAAACAGAAAATCTGAATAGACCAATAACAAGTAAGGAGATTGAATCAGTAAAAAAACCTCCCAACAAAGAAAAGCCTAGAACATATGGCTTCACAGGTGAATTCTACCAAACACTTAAAGGCGAACTAATGCCACTCCCAAACTCATTTTACAAGGTCAGCATTAACTTGATACCAAAGCCAGATAAGGACACTACAAGAAAAACAAACTACAAGTCAATATCCCTGATGAACACAGATGCAAAAATTCTCAGCAAATTACTAACAAACCAAATTTGGTAGCATATTAAAAGGATTGTATACAATGACCAAATGGGAGTTATCCCTGAGGTGCAAAGATGGTTCAATATATGCAAATCAATAAATGTGATTAATAACACAGTAATAGAATGAAAGATAAAAATCATATGATCATCTCAATAGATGCAGAAAAAGCACTTGACAAAATTCAACATCCATTCATAATAAAAACTCTCAATGAGTTAGATATAGAAGGAACGTACCTCAACATAATAAAGGCCATATATGACAAACTCACAGCTAACATCATAGTCAATGTTGAAAAGCTTTTTTTCTAATATCAGTAATGAGTTTGCCTACTCTCACTACTCCTATTCAATATAGTCCTGAAGTCCTAGCTAGAGCAATCAGGCAAGAAAAAGAAGTAAAAGGCATCCAAATCAGAAAGGATGAAGTAAATTGTCTCTGTTTGCTAATGACATGATCTTGCATATAGAAAATCCTTAAAACTCTACCAAAAAATTCATAAACCTAATAAAGTAAAGTTGCAGAATACAAAATCAACATATAAACATCAGTTAAATGTCTATACAGTAATAGTGAACTGTCTCAAAAAGAAATAAAGAAAATAATCCCACTTACAGTAGCATCAAAAACAATAAAATACATAGGAATAAATTTAATCAAGGACACGAAAGATCTATAAACTGAAAACTGTAAGACATTGATACAAGAAATTGAAGAAGACACAAGTAAATGGAAAAATATCCCATGTTCATGGGTCAGAAGAGTTAATATTATTAAAATATCCATACTACCATCTATAGATTCAATGCAGTCCCTATCAAAATTCCAATGGCATTTTTCATGGAAACAGAAAAACAACACTAAAATTCCTATAGTACCACAAAAGACCCCAAATAGCCAAAACAATCTTGAGAAAGAACATAGCTGGAGGCATCACATTTCCTGATTTCAAACTATACTACAAAGCAATTGTAGTCAAAACAGTATGGTGCTGGCATAAAACCAGACACATAGATCAACGGAACAGAATCAAGAGCCCAGAAATAAAATCATCTTTATCTGGTCAACTAATATTTGACAAGGGAGCCAAAAACACTCAATAAGGAAAGGATAGTCTCTTCAATAAATGGTGCTGGGAAAACTGGATTTCCACATGCAAAAGAATGAAATTGGACCCCCATCATACATCACTCACAAAAATTAACTTGAAATGGATTATGGACTAAAATATAAGACCTGAGAGTGATGTCAGCATCATGGTGGAGTAAGATCTTTCCTTAGACTCTTCCTCCTAAGATACAACAAAAAGGACATTCGTAAAACAACAGAGGACATTCACACAGCACAAAAGAGTCTGAGAGACCCACGTAGCCATAAGTCTGAAGGTGGAGATGCTGCAGCCCCTGGAGGAAGTGGAAGGAAGTTAAGCGATCTTCTCTCCCTCTCCCAATGGCAGTGACCCAGGGCATGGGACTGCACATGGCTCTGAGAAAAAAGGGGGAGAGGAGGTGGGGTTGCTCTCTGTGGGAACATCTTTGCTCTCCAAGTTCCCTCACAGCCCGTGGGAAAGCCCCACACAGAAGTAGCTAAGCTATTGTGTGGATGTCCTCATCAAGCCAGCATACCAAGAGAGCAGATAGCGAGGGCAGAGCGAGAACATACCCAGGATCTATATATAGAACCCTCCATCAGAAAATGGCAGAATACACATTCTTCTCAAGTACACATGGAACATTCTCAAGGATAGACCATATATTGGGGAACAAGGCAAGCCTCAATAAATTTAAGAAGATTGAAATCATATCAAGTACCTTTTCCAACCATAATGCTATGAAGTTGGAAATCAACTAGAAGAAAAAAGCTGGGAAAGTGACAAAAATATGGAGACTAAACAACATGCTACTGAACAACCAGTGGATCATTGAAGAAGTTAAAGTGGAAATAAAAAATATCTAGAGACAAATGAAAATGAAAATATGCCATATCAACTCATATGGGATGCAGCAAAAGTGGTCCTAAGAGGAAAATTCATAGCAATACAGGACACCTTAACAAACAAGAAAAATTTCAAATAAGCAATCTTAAACTACAGCTAACAAAGTTAGAAAAAGAAGAACAAAAAGCACCCAAAGTCATCAGAAGGAGGGAAATAATAAAAATTGGAGGAGAAATAAATGAAACTGAAACAACAACAAAAAAGTAAAAAGGATCAATGAAACGAAGAGCTGGTTCTTTGAAAAGATAAACAAAATTGACAAACTCTTAGCCAGACTCACTAAGAAAAAGAGAGAGAGGGCTCAAATAAATAATTAGAAATGAAAGAGGTGAAATTACAACAGATACCACAGAAACACAAAGGATTATAAACTAATACTATGGAAAACTATATTCCAACAAATTGGACAATCCAGAAGAAGTGGATAAACTCTTAGACTTATACAACCTCCTAAAAGTGAATCAAGAAGAAATGGAGAATCTGAATAGACCAATCACAAGTAAAGAAATTGAAACAGTAATTAAAACGTCCCAAAAAACAAAATTTCAAGACCAGATGGCTTCTCTGGAGAATTCTACTAAACATTCCAAGATTTAATATCTATCCTTCTCAAACTCTTCCACAAAGTTAAAGAATATGGAACATTTTCTAACACATTTTACAAGGCCAACGTCACCATGATCCCAAAGCCAGACAAGGAGAAAGAAAGAAGGAAAATTACAGGTCAATATCACTGATGAAAATAGATGCAAAAATCCTCAACAAAATACTGGCAAACTCAATACAGAAATACATTAAAAAGATCATACACCATGATCACATGGGATTTATACCAGGGATGCAGGGATGGTTCAATATCCACAATAAAACCCAGATGATCATCTCAGTAGATGCAGAGAAAGCATGTGACAAGATCCAATATCCATTTATGATAAAAACTCTCAATAAAATGGGTATAGAAGTACCTCAACATAATAAAGGTCATATATAATAAAGCCCCAGCCAACATCATACTCAATGGGGAAAAACTGAAAGTCATCCCTCTGAGAATAGGAACAAGACAAGGGTGACCACTCTCACAACTCTTATTCAACATAGTACTGGAGGTTTCATCCAGAGCAATTAGGCAAGAAAAAGAAATCAAAGGAATCCAAATAGGCAATGAAGAAGTGAGACTCTCGCTGTTTGTAGATGACATGATTTTATAAATAGAAAATCCTAAAGAATCCATCAGAAACTATTAGAAATAATCAACAACTACAGCAAAGTTGCAGGGTACAAAATCAACTTATAAAACTCAGTTGCATTTCTATACTCTAATAACGAACTAACAGAAAGAGAACTCAAGAATACAATCCCATTTACAATTGCAAAAAAATAAAATAAAATATCTAAAAATAAATTTAACCAAGGAGGTGAAAGACTTACTTAAACAATGAAAACTATAAGACATTGTTGAAAGAAATCGATGATGACATAAAGAAATGGAAAGATATTCCATGCACATGGATTGGAAGAATAAATATAGTTAAAATGTCCATAGTACCCAAAGCAATCTACACATTCAGCAATTCCAATCAGATCCCAATGACATTCTTCATGGAAATAGAACAAACAATCCTAAAATCCATATGGGGCAACAAAAGACCCTAATAGCTGAAGCAATGTTGAGAAAAAAGACCAAAGCTGGGGATATCACAATCCCTGACTTCAAAACATACTATAAACCTACAGCAATCAAAACAGCATGGTACTGATACAAAAGCAGACACATAGATCAACGGAACAGAATTGAAAGGCCAGAAATAAAACCAAACATCTACAGACAGCTAATCTTCGACAAAGGAGCTAAGAACATACAATGGAGAAAGGAAAATTTCTTCAATAAATGGTGTTGGGGAAACTGATGTCATGGGGACAGCCACATGAAAAAGAATGAAAGTAAGACTGTTATCTTTTGCTATACACAAAAATTAAAGGATCAAAGACATGAAGGTAAGACCTGAAACCATAAAACTCCTAGAACAAAATATAGGTAATACATTCTTTGACATCAGTCTTAGAAGGATCTTTTCAAACGCCATGCCTACTTGGACAAGTGAAACGAAAGAAAAAATAAACAGGTGGGACTTCATTAGACTAAAGAGCTTCTCCAAGGCAAAGGAAACCAGGAACAAAACGAAAAGACAACCCACCAACTGGGAGAATATATTTTCAAATCATGTATCCAACAAGGGGTTAATCTCCAAAATATGTAAAGAATACACATAACTCGACAACAAAAAAACAAACAACTCAATCAAAAAATGGGCAGAGGATATGAACAGACATTTTTCCAAAGAAGATATACAGATAGCCAACAGGCACATGAAAAGATGTTCAACATCACTAATCATCAGGGAAATGTAAATCAAAACTACACTGAGATATCACCTTTTACCCCTTAGAATGGCTATAATCACCAAGACAGAAAATAACAAATGTTGAGAGGATATAGAGAAACGGGAACTCTCATACACTGCTTATGGGAATGCAAACTGGTGCAGCCACTATGGAAAACAGTATGGAGATTCCTCAAAAAACTAAAAATAGGAATATCATATGACCTAGCTATCCCACTACTGGGTATCCATCCAAACAACTTGAAATCAACAATCCAAAGTGACCTATGTACCCCTATGTTCAATGCAGCATTATTCACAATAGCCAAGACATGGAGGCAATCCAAGTGCCCATCGATGGATGATTGGATAAAGAAGATGTGGTATATATACATGATGAAATGCCACTCTGGCATAAAAAAAGACAAAATCATCCCATTTGCAACAACATGGATGGACCTAGAGGGTATTATTTTAAGCAAAATATGCCAGACTGATAAAGATAAACACAATATTATTTCACTCATATGTGGCAGATAAATAAACACATGGACAAAGAGAACAGTTCAGTGGTTACCAGGGGAAGGAGTGTCGGGGGTGAGCACAGGGGGTGAAGGGGAGCACTTTTATGGTGATAGACAAGAAATAATGTACAACTGAAATTCACAATGATATAAACTATTATGAATTCAATAAAAAAAATCAACAAATGGGACTACATCAAACTAAAAAGCTTCTACACGGCAAAAGAAACAGTCAACAAAATGAAAAGGCAGCCTACAGAATGGAGAAAATATTTGCAAACCATGTATCTGATAGAGGGTTAATATCCAAAATATACAAGGAACTCATACAATTCAATAGCAAAAAAACCCCAAACAACCCGATTAAAAAATGGGCAGAGGACTTGAACAGACATTTTTTCAAAGACATGCAAATGGCCAATAGGCACACAAAATGGTGCTCAACATCACTAATCACCAGGGAGATGCAAATCAAAACAACAATGGGATATCACCTCACACATGTTAGAATGGCTGTAATAAAAAAATAAGAGGTACATGCTGGCGAGGATGTGGAGCAAAGGGAGCCTTTGTGCCTTGTTGGTGGGAATGTAAATTGGTACCGTCATTATAGAAAACAGTATGGAGTTTCTTCACAAAATTAAAAATAGAACTACCATATGATCCAGTAATCCTGCCTCTGAGTATATATCTGAAGGAGATAAAATCATTATCTCAAAGAGATACACACCCATGTTCATTGTAGCATTATTCACAACAGTCAAGATGTGGAAACAACCAGTGTTCACTGAAGGCTGAATGGATAAAGAAGATGTGGTATATATACATATACACAATGTAATATTATTCAGCCATGAGAAAGAAGGAAATTCTGCCGTTTGTGACAATATGCATAGAGTTTAAGGGCATCATGCTAAGTGAAATAAGTCAGACAGAGAAAGACAAATACTGTATGATCTCACTTATATATGGAATCTAAAAGCATTTGAACTCATAGAAAGAAGTAGAATGGTGGTTGCCGGGGGCTGAGGGGTGAGTGAAACAGGGAGATATTGGGCAACGGGTACAAACTTTCAGTTATAAGATGAATAAGTTTGAGGGAATCTAATGAACAGTATGATGACTACAGTTAAGACGGTATTGTATTCTTGAAAGTCGCTACGGGAATAGAGCTTTAATGTTCTCACTGTAACAACAACAAGAAAATGGTAATTACATGAGGTCAAGGATGACTTAACTAACCTTTTTTGTGGTCAACATTTTGCAATATACATGCGTATCAAATCATCACACTGTATACTTTAAAGTTACACAATGTTATATGTTAATTATATTTCAGTAAAGCTATAAAAAATAACCCTAATCTCATTCATGAGGGCTCTGGCTTCATGACCTGTTCACCGCCCCAAATCCCCACATCCAAATGCCATCGCCTTTGAGGGTTAGGATTAAACACAAGGAATTTTGGGGGCCACATTCAGACTATAGAAGGGAGCAAAGCTGGAAACACTGGGGACCTATAAAGAAACCCTGAAAATGTATGGCATAGAAACTGGCCAGTTTTCCAATTCTGTCTGAGTGTTGATGATGCTAATCTGTGGAACGCCATCTGGAGATGGAAAGGTGGGTTAAAGGAGAATGAAGTGCCAGCCACAAAGGCCTTTCCTCACTGTGTCCTCCATATGTAAATCTGGTTCCCTGTTAGTGTCACAAGTGAGTTCTAGAAAGAATAAACAAAGTGCTCTGTCTGTAGGTCACTTGTCTCAACAGTCTGGTCATCTATTCTGACTTCCTTCCTGTTATTCCTTCCTGCGAGACCCTCCCCCTAATTCTCAATGAGTGCCCTGAGCTGGGCCTTCCCTTATCTTTTATGCAGACAGCCTTTAAAGGTAAGGAAAGAAAGATGTGGACTTTTATGGCTCATAAAGCTGCTCACAGATACCTAATTTAGCACAATCCACTTCCATTAACCGTATAGTTTAACACTTTCACACCACAGTGATCTTAAGTTTTCAGTAGCCAATGATGAATCCAAAAGAAGAGGGGTGCTTTTAAATCAAAGTCTGGTGTCCCCTGTCGGAAACATGACACCTTTTGAAAATGATAAGAATAGTCTTTTGAGTGTCACCACAGAACATCTACGGAGATCTGCTGTTTTTGGAGGGTGTAATCAAACTGTAAGGCCAACAGCAAATCCCTCTTGGCCTCTGGCTTTTCATCTGTAAAATAAGAAGGTTGGAATAGTTGGTCTTCAAGGCCTTTTCAGCTCGTATATACTACGATTCTGCTAACATTGGAGGGCCCACAAGAAGGTTACATGGAGTTACAAAATCCTTCAAAAATTTAGATGAAAAGGGAGAAATGGCCCAAACACTCCTGGCTACTTTTAGAGTTGACTCAACTGGGCTTGACTGACTCATTCCAACCCCCTGATGGGTCCTGCCTTCTCTTCCAGACTTCTCTTCTGACCACCTTTAAGCAGGACTATCCCTCCAACACAGCCAAATATCAAGCTTTCCTTGTGGCTGGTGCCCCAGATCTACAGACCTGAAGGTTGGCCTCTGTTTGGCCCATTCCACCCTCAGTTCCCACGACTCATGCACAGCCCAGTCTCTTTATCTTTCTGCACCAGCCTTTGCCACTTCCAAGACAGCCGAGCTGAGTCCCTCAAGCTTGGGGAAGAGAAGTAACCCCATTTCTAAGGAGGCAACAGTGTGGGGGGAGCTCTGGTGACCTGTCTTTCCATACTCTGCTCACCCTTCCAGAGAACAAGTCATTCTCCTGACTGGGGAGACTGTGGCACGAGTGAGTGGGGTCATTTTGGTTCTGGAGTGGGAAGGAAGCAGCCTCCTCTCCCTTCTCTCCCCCAAGGCTTCCTCACAACTGGTGAGGATGGCAGGCAGCCAGCTTCTCTTCTGGGTCCCTGTGGTTCTCACTCTGGTGCAGGGCGCAGGGTCTGGCTTCTAGAATCAGCCTTAGGAGCCCATAGTTCTCTCCTCCACTCTCTGGCTCTCTCTGTTGTGCCACTGACTGGATTCATTAGGTGACTGTGACTTTCTGTGTTTGGCTGAGCATCTTTGTTTCAGACCCCACTCTCCAAGAGATGAAAACCAGGCTCCAACCTTGAGATTTAGGGAGCAAGAAGTCCATTTGGGGTTTAGGTTTCAGGCTTTGGTGTAGGATGTGGAGTGTACATTGCCCACAGTTTTCCAGGAAAGGTGTGCTTTGGGTAATGAAGCTGATAGGTCTGTTCCTCATTTGACCCCTGGTGTTTGTTCTCAATTATTTGAACATTGGAATAGATGCGAGATACGTGGTGGATCCAAATGCTCCAGCAACGTGATGCATTTACTGAGGACTTGACAGGCGCCAGGTACTCAGCTTATCCACACTTTTGGATTCATGCTCTTTTTCCTCAACGCTCTTTTTCTATTTTCCCATCAACTAAAGAGATCCTTCCTTCCCACCTCTCAAGTACAGATTTCAAATTGACCTCCTGCATGAAGCCTCCAGAAATAATTTCAAGTCAACAGACACCACATCTCTACTCTGAATTTCTTTATATTTATAAATGCTATGTAATATGGTCAGTTTAAACAGGGTTAAATGCCCTGGTTATTTCCTTCATATTCACCATGTCTCTCCAAACCTGTTAGAAGTTACACGTTTAGGAATGATATTTTTTACAGTATCTCTTCTACTCCATACAAACACCCCTATATCCCAGGTTATCTGACACAGTTTCAATTTTGTGTAATTATATTAATTTATTCAGCAAAATCTCTACTGAACTCCTACAACAGACAGACATAGATAAATGAAAAGAGACAAAGATAAATGAAACATAGACCCAGTGTGGATTTCAAATTCCAATGGGAGAGAAGTTCCAATAGGAAATTCTGTCATGGAAGTCTGAACAGAGTCATGAAAACAGAAGATAGAGCAACTCCCTTTGCCTGAGGAAGAGTCAGGAAGGTCTTACAGAGGGGGGAATGTGTGAGCAGGGTTTTGAAGGATGAATAGGAGCACCCCACATAGATAAGAGGGGAAGATATTCTAAACAGAAGATATAGTATGTGCAAAGACATGGAATCATCAGTGGACAGAGTATGGCGCAGAAAATAATGAAAATCTTAGAGGACCTGGAATGAGTTGCCATAGAAATAACTAACAAAGGATTAGTTTGGCAAAGCAGATTGGCAGCATGCAGTGAGAACTTTGTATACCAGTCGAAGGTGTTTGGATGTTATGCAATCAGCAACCAGCAACCAATGGTGATTCATAAAATCAGCTTTAGCTTTAAGATTTTTTTTTTTTTAAAGATTTTATTTTTTCCTTTTTCTCCCCAAAGCCCCCCAGTACATAGTTGTATATTCTTCGTTGTGGGTCCTTCTAGTTGTGGCATGTGGGACGCTGCCTCAACGTGGTCTGATGAGCAGTGCCATGTCCGCGCCCAGGATTCAAACCAACGAAACACTGGGCCGCCTGCAGCGGAGCGCGTGAACTTAACCACTCGGCCACGGGGCCAGCCCCTTTAAGATTTTTTAAATAGAAATAAACTTAGGATAAATTTCTGGTTTGAAAACTATGCTTAGGATATGCACAACGCCCAGGAGAATGCTGGACACACAGAGGGCACTAAATAAGTTCCTATTGAATATGAATTCAAAGAGAGTCAGAAGGAAGGAAGCACGAAAAGAGATGGGGAGGCCACATTTATCACTCTTCCAAATCTTAGCTGCCACTGATCATTCCACCAGAGATAGGAGGCTCCATAACAATACAGAAGTTATTTTTCTCAAAAAGAACAACTTCATGGTTACGGGTTCTGCCCATGCCTTAGTCATCGCTGTGAAAACTGTGCCCCTCCTAGTTGGCCACTGTGCTCTCCAGGGTTGAGCAAATCTGCTCTGGTCCCACAGGCTCTCACCTGTAGCCGAGGAGGCTGGGCATAAACCACACTCATGCATTCAGTTCATACTTAGTGAGGGCCTGTCGTGACTCCTCCGCTTTACCACGGGTGGTGAAATGACTATCTCGTGTCTAGAAATAAATGTGGAGGTGGAGTTACCAGATAAAAATATTTTGAAAAATTAGGCACAGATCGTTGAGCATTTCTGTAACACTTTCTTAGTCTTTTACTTTCTCCTCTTCTTTCTTTAAATAATGCAATTAAAGGAATCCCTTAAGGTGAGATCTGGTCTCCAACCCAGCTCTGGCACTTTCTAGCTACGTGACCTCAGTCAAGTCACTTTACTCCTCTAAGTCTCAGTTGCTTCTCTCTATAACGGACTGTTGTGAGAATTAGATGAGATGATGCGCAGAAAGGGCCTACAACAGCATCTGGTACAAAACAGGCTCTTAAATCATGGTGTCTATTATTATAAAAAACTTGTTCTGAGACTCTAATCTCTAAACCCTTTGGATGAATTCCAAGGAGGACCAACACACATATAGAGTGTGTCAGGGTGACATTTTTGGAAATTATCCAGGAAGCTCACTCCTTACATCTGGTTCCACCTTGATTCTGACAGCTAGATCTATGTTCTCAATTTCAAAACTTCCTTTCACAGTAATGATCAGTGAGTCTCCAGTCTCATCTCTTTCTCCTTTACTGTAGAACTGACCGTCTCCCAAAAGTGGCCTCAGCTTAGCCTATCCCTAATGCCAGCTTCTGGGCCGACGGTTGGGCTCTGGAAATGCTTTAAAAGCATTTTAAAATCCTTAACAAGTCCTCCAAAAAGATATGTTCTCCATTGGTGAAATCATCCCGCTCAAACATACATGAGGTAATAATATTAAATTAGTAGTTGCTGTTAATTATAAATGAGTGCAAAAAATAATCTCATATTTGTTCTGACCTCTTTTTAAATTCAAAGCAGGAAGGTGGGGAACACAACACACTCTATCAACCTTCCAGAATTAGCAGGATAATACGACCATAGACAAGGATTCGTTGAAAATAAAATCCCTGATAAGAGTTTGAACAGCTCACAGGCCATCCCTGGGAAGAAAATTCATTAAATCCAGAAGGGTGCTCTCTCACCCTACCCACAGTACCCTCATACCACACTGCCCACAATTAAAAGGTATAAATCTCACCCAGCTGTCGAGAGGGCCCTCACACAGAGACAAGATGGCAGATGTAAAAATGGAAGGATGGAAAATCCCTTACAAGTACTTCACAAATCTATATGTTGATTACTAGTGTTTTACAAGCCTGTAGAGATTAAATTATTCCTTTTTCTTTCTTCTTTTTTTTTTTTTTTTTTTTGAGGAAGATTAGCCCTGAGTGAACTGCTGCCAATCCTCCTCTTTTTGCTGAGGAAGCCTGGCCCTGAGCTAACATCATGCCCATCTTCCTCAACTTTATATGTGGGACGTCTACCACAGCATGGCGTGCGCGTGCCAAGCAGTGCCATGTCCATACCTGGGATCCCAACCGGCGAACCCCAGGCCGCTGAGAAGCGGAGAGTGTGAACTTAACTGCTGCACCACTGGGCAGGCCCCTCCTTTTTCTTAATCATTGAACAGCTTCCTCTCTGAGATCTGTCTACAGGCCCAAGTGATATGGACTCCAAAATTCCAGCTGTTAAGAACAGGCAGGGCAGCCCACAGCAGCTCCCAATCCAGCACCAATGAGCTTTCTGCTAAGAAGGAAGCTGCCTTCATATAATGGATCTCTGTCTTGGCTGCACATTGGAATCATCTGGAGAGCGTTAAAAACTATTAATGACTGGGTCTTATACGTAGCATGGTGGTCCCAAACTTTGCTATATATTAGAATTACCTGGGGAGCTTTTAAGACTCCTAATGCCCAGGCTGCACCCCAGACCAATTACTTTATTTTCTCTGGAGGTGGCACCAGGGATCAATATTTCTTAAAATTTCTTAGGTGATTCCAATGTGTAGCCAAGGCTGAGAACCAGTGTGAGATTCTGATGTGAACGGTCTGGAGTGTGACCTGGCTGTGGGATTTTTAAACTTCCCTAGGAGATTCCCGTGGGCAGAGCCCTGCCCTAAGGGAAGCCCTGAGCAATGGGATCAAATAAAGATGAAGGAGACAGTGCAGACCAAGGACACACTCCCATGAAGGAATACTGTCAACGAAGGGTCACATCAGTCCTGGACAGCCTGAGCGACCTAAGGTTGACACTATGTCGGCATTCACCGTTAGTTGCCTGTGCAATATCCACACTCCCCTTTATTCTTTACTAACAGAACACCAATTTTGTTCTGGTGACAATGTGCCCAGTTTGAAGAAAACTACATTTCTCAGCTTCTTGCAAATATGAATAGACATGTGATAAATCTCTGACCAATGAGATATAAGTGGAAGTCAGAGAGCGAGGATTCTGGAAAAGCTCTTTAAAAGGAGCCAGCTCTCTAGAAGTGTTTTTGGCCTTTGTCCTTCTTCCTGCCTGAAGCACAAACGGAAGGCTGGAGATGAGCTAGCCATCTTACAACCAAGAGGACACAACCACTACACACAGAGAATGTTGGAATAGAAAGCTAGAAAGAATCTGGGATTCTGAAGCCATAGAGAGCCGCCATACCAGCCTATCCACAGACTTCTTGTATGCAGGAGAATTATGGCCTAACTTGTTTAAACTTTTTCTCCCCCATATTCCTCACAGGATGATACACCATCCAAAGAAGAAAGGGACAAGATAAAGCCAGTAGCAGAAGAAGGAATCCACAGCAAAAGCAACAAGAGAGTCAGGCAGAAAGTGTGAATTAAAAACAAACTGGGAGGCTGGCCCGGTGGCCGAGTGGTTAAGTTTGTATGCTCCGCTTCGGTGGCCCAGGGTTTTGCTGGTTCAGATCCTGGGCACAGACATGCCACCGCTCATCACGCCATGCTGAGGCAGCGCCCTACATGCCACAACTAGAAGGACCCACAATTAAAAATACACAACTATGTACTGGGGTGGGGGGGGGGCGCTTTGGGGAGAAAAAGGAAAAATAAAATCTTTTTTAAAAACCCAAAAAACAAAAAACAAAGTGGGAAGAAATAGAAACATTGGGGCAGAGCACGTTTCTATTTTAGGGATAACCTACTTGGAAAATACCACTCCCTTTTTTCTCCCTCTTGGTCTGTCACTTGTTAGTTCCATGACTCTTTTCTAAGTTTTCTTGAATCTGGCTGCTTGTTAATCTGTATGACTCTAGAATTAAGGACCATGCAGTTTATTTCACACAGACGTATATACATACACACGTATATAATGATGCAAAACAGGTGAAACCATTGTTTTTCTAGCTCTTTCAAGCACAGAACATTTTCTTTAACACCCCCAAAATGGTGTGTTTATGTGGTTTTCTTTCCTGCTAAAAACTGTTAGCTTCTTGTGAATGAGACTGTCTCTTTCACCTTCATATTCCTATTACTTAATAGAGCTTAGCACATAATAGATATCATTAAATGTTTGGAAGAAAGGAAAGAGGAAGGATGGATATGTCAGGAGGGGAGCAGGCACCCTTCCTTAGAGGGAGGGACATTTTAACGATTTTTAAACAACTTCCAGTGCTGGCCACTAGGTGGTGAAGTTGGCTTAAGACAGTTTTGTTGTTACTCAATCTGTATAAAAGGATTCATTATATATGCATCATTTTAAAAGTTGGGTCTTTGTAAACAGTATTGTTTCATTAGGAAGTTCAATTCCTCTCCACTTCTAGTTTCTTCTCTGAGTTTTATCAAGCATCCCTAGGGATTTCCTTAAAGAAAATCCGACCATCTTTAATTTGTCTTTGTCTCATTAATAGCAGATCCTCTCTCAACTCCGTATGGATTAGTGAACTATTCACAAATTTTAATAACTCTAAAGACTATTAGTTATGTTCAATGAGATGACTCCTGTAAAGTGCCCAGTATTGTGCCTGGCAAAATGAAAAAAAGCATATGTTGGTTTCTTTCCCCTTTCTTTTGATTAAAAACAATACATGTCTTCCAAGAGTGGCTTTATAAGTGTTGGTTCTAGCTAGTGGCAAGATTTGAGACTTATTGAGATATTCTTCCAGACCTGTGTTAATTCAAATTCTTTGAAAAATTATCAAAAGCAATTGTTGAAATTAAACAGCAAATTGAAATTCTTTCCAATTTTCCAGTATTTCCCTTTTTCTCTCTAATTCTTTCTCTTTCTCTAATCCTTCATGACAATAAGATGACTAGTTATAGTAAGTCATAGCATAGGGAGAAATGAAGTGGTTGACAGCTGTGAGGATGACACTTCTAGAATATCTTCATGAATGACAGTGAGCTAAGGTTTCATTCTTCTGGTGCTTTCCTTGTGTGAATGGGGAGCGAACATATGGTCTCTTTTTTCTTAATGTTTTCTGGCTCATGACATTAGAAATGTGCTGATATTGAAACTTCTAAGGGAAAAGCTAATGATGAATAGAAAAAGTAAATTCATTATTTTGTAAGTGCCAAGGATAGTGATTGTAGGAGGATATGAAGACCCAAGAAGCTCAGATCCTTTCAGAAAGTAGGCAGGAAAATTCATCTTAAATAAATTAAATGACCTCACAGATGATTCTCCTTTCAAAAATCCATAGTTAGACAGTAATAGCAAATGCTAAGGTAGGTATTACTCTTTATAACTATAAAATACAAATACTCATGTTTAAGGAAACTTACTTTAGAGAATTCGATTAATTTTAAGAGCTTATCAAAATAAATGTTCTGCCCAGAGAAGCGAATCACAATTCAAAGCAAATTGGTAATTTGAAAGTTATCCCCAAAAGTATTTTAAAGCTTTCCACCAGTTCAAATACTGCATTTACTCACAGAAGATGAATTTCAAGATTAGTGTTTGTTAAGTCAAATTATTTGACTGTGTAATTTTGGATGGGGCAGTGATTTAACAAATTAAGAAAGAAATAATAGTTGTTGGAATACTATACACTATAAACAGTATAGCTTTGCATAATACATGTGGTTTTGTTAAGATACTCCAAATAATGTGTTACACAATTATACATTACAATGACAACACTTCCATATAAGGACATGCACACAAAGATATAAAACTGAAAAGCACCAAATATTTATAGTTGCTAGTTACTAACACGCAGAAAAGAACACTGAATACACATCAATGTCCAAAATAGGGCATTTGTTGTCCACACTGAATGATATAATCAATAGATTTCCTAGTAGTTATTTTAATACAGACTCCTAGTATTTATTTTAACATGGACTGAGAGTGAAAATTAGTTGGCTAGCTTGGTCAGTCACTTGTTGATTTGGCTCCCTTTTCAGTGTTTTCTGACCCATTTCACACCAACCTGTGCAAAAATGGCAAAGCCAGACAAAATGGTAACATCAGCAAAGCATACTGGGGTACACCGAGAACCCAGTTATCCCAGGCCGCCCCTATGTGCCCCAAGGCTGAGAAATCAATATTCGGCAGGCCCAAGTGGGAAACTGAGTTTAGTCCTTTTATTGGATAATGAACTTCTGGGTAAATTACAGTGTGACTGAATCAGAACAGTGAATGTTGGGTGGTTATTTCTGGCTTACCTAGGGTGGTGTTACAGAAGCAGTATTCTTACTAATACTTGGTCAGCTCGTTGGCTAATTGAAATATATGGTTGAAGTCGTGGAATAAAAAATGACTTTAAAATATATAAATGTCCATTCATTTGAATCTTTTCCTATAGAACCAGAGCATTTTCTTTTACTTTGGGTCTAACAACTGTAATCGTGTTTCTTGTAAAAACCACATCCTTAAGCACCATCTTCAATCCTCAGTTTCTGTTTCTTTAAAGAGGAGTGAGAATTTGGTCAGTCGTGAAGAAATCTGGGTGCAAGATCCTTCTGCTCTCGTACAGCTTTTTCCTCTATTGCAGGTTTCTTACGCACCATTTTTTTTAGCAACTCACCTTTATCCCATCTTTACAAAACACGCAACTTATTTTCCAATGAAATCACAACCACACGTTTCCTTCTTCTCAAACTCACACTTCACTTCCATAACACGATTTAAATAGATTACATATTTATTACATAGTTACAATAAGTAAAATGTCACTTTGGGGACAACTGATCCCCTATTGGGAGAAGTCCAGGCATCATGCACAGCAGTTCCCAGAGCTATTTCCTGGGCCTCGATGTAACGTAAGCTGTTTCACGGCTTATAGGGCAAGGAGACTAACTAGGCAGGGGTGTCCTTTAAGTGGTGGCTTGTCACAAGAGCGTCTACTGAAATTCCTAGTCTGAATACACGTATTTTGATAGATAGCATTTATTATTTTGGGACTTTGTGATCTACGTGTTTCCTTCTCTTTTGATTTTTACATTTTTCACTCAGTGTGCAGACGATAGAATGATTTGTATTGTAATTGCTCAAAGTGTGCACACTCTGGAAAAAACCACGCAGGGCTCGGAGAACACAGGCTGTCTGCACAGTGGCTCAGTGCTTTCCCCTATCTATCCTTGTGATTTGTTATTTGTCACAGCATAGGAGATTTATAATGGAAATTTCTATCTAGATAGGCCAAAGGGGGCTCTGGGGGGCTTTTGTGATCCTAGTGTTTTCTGTGATATAGGACTATTCTCCACCATTGATTACTCTGATTTTTGCTAATAAAATGTCTTCAGACACTTTTATATTAAATGTGTGCCATTTCCCAGACATATTCAGTAATAAGTTTCCTTAGTGATGAGAGCCCTTCTCCCCTTGTGTTGTTTGAGGGTGTGAGATGTGAGAGATGAAGGGCTGGGTGGGGGCCACATTCACACTGATTCAGTTTCCAGAGCTCATGAACTAAGGTGTGCTCTACAAGACAAGAAACAATTCTGTGTTGTTTCTCTTTTTTAAAAAATGTATTAAAACAGCAATGAAATGCCACTGTACAACTATTAGAGGGGCTAAAATCCAAAAAACTGATAAAACCAACTGCTGGTGAGAACGTGGAGCAACAGGAACTCTGTTTCATTGCTGGTGAGGATGCAACATGGTACAGCCTCTTTGGAAGACAGTTTGGCACAAGCTAAACATACTCTTACCATACAATCTGGCAATTGTGCTCCTTGGTACTTACCCAAATGAGCCGGAAACTTAAATTCATGCAAAAACCTGCATACAAATGTTTATAGCAGGTTTATATGTAATTGCCAAAATCTGGAAGCAACCAAGATGTTCTTTAATAGGTGAATGGATAAACTGGTATATCCATGTAATGGAATATCATGCAGTGATAAAAATAAATGAGCTATCAAGCCACAAAAAGACATGGATGAATTTTAAACGCATATTTCAAAGTGAGAAAAGCGAGTCTGAAAAGGCTATATACTATATGATTCCAACTATATAAAATCCCAGAAGAAATGAAAGTTTAGAGATGATCCACAGATCAGTGGTTGCCAGTGAGCCAGGAGATGGAGGCTAGGGCCAAAGAGGTGAAGCATGGGGGTTTTTTAGGACACTGAAACTATTCTGTATGATCTTAGAATGGTGAATATAAGACTTAAAGCATGTGTTAAGACCCATAGAAATATACGGCACAAAGAGTAAACCTTAATGTATGAAAATTAAAAAAAATCATTCCAGAAATTAGAGGATCCCAGGATGGGATTCAAAGTGTGGTAAAAGAATCTGAGTGTGTCCAAAATGCATGAAACGATCTCATGAAGGGGGTTGTAGAATAGGAGGTACCTACCTAATTAACTTCAGAAATGAGTTATGAGTTATGAAGCTCTGATCTATGTTACAACAGGGATTGAAAACATTATGCTAAGTGAAATAAGCCAGACACAAAAGAACAAATATCGTATGATTCCACTTCTATGAAGTATGTAGAACGGGCAAACTCACAGACACAGAAAGTAGAACAGAGGTTACCAGAGGCTAGGGGAAGGGAGAAGCAAGAGATATTGCTTAATGGGCACAGTTTATCTCTCTGAGATGAAAAAGTTCTGGAAATAGATAGAGGTGGTGGTTGCAGAGTCTTGTGGGTGTACTAAATGCCACTGAAATGTTCACTTTAAAGTGGTTAATTTTATGTTATGTGAATTTCACCTCAATTTAAAAATAAAAGGTGGGGTTGTAGCCATCAAGAGGGAGGATTTTGAAGGGCAATGTCAGGGTCCCTCACATGACCTCTTGCAAACAATGGCAAGGTGCAGCTCTACTCTCAGCTGTTCTCTCCGTGACCAATGGAAATGGTGTACGAACAAGAGGAAATGTAACAAACGACCCCTAACATCTATAGGACACTATACGCTATAAGCCTACACAACATTTCACCCACATTAGCTCCTCTGAGTCCTTAGACGGGAACTTTTCCCGTGATTCTATTAACTCGGGTCCAGAGTCCTCACTCAGGGAAAACTCCTGTTGTGGTTGAATTGAATTAAATCCACAGACTCAGACTGAATTTTAATACATTATAGATTATCACTGACACCATTATTCTGTTTAACAATTAGATCTGTCAGATAGTGGGGCTGGGTTGGCAATAACCATCAGCATAAATGCCTTTGCAAATACAAATAAGCCCTCTTTGAAGTTCAGAGAACATCTTGACATGAAGTCAGTGAAAAAAAAGTTGAAAAATAAAAGGTGTCCTACCTCTGTACCGACGGAAACTACTGGCCCAAGACACTGCCTGATGTTCAGTGATAATTCGACAGAAAAGATGAACCCAAGGATTATATTCCATCTATTACTTAATTTCAATAATTTCTTGGTCTTTGTATGCCTTCTTGCAGGATAATTTTATTGTCTTTTTTTCCCTCCTAAATCTAATTTTAATTTAATGTCATAAATACTTCCATTCCTCTGCATAATTACTTTCCCCTGGATTCATTTTGGGGTCAGATTGTGGACAATACCCTTGAGAATGAGCAGACGATACTTACCCAGGAGTTGGCCTTTGTTGGTGACCTGGGGTCTATGAGCGGTTGGAGCACAACAAGAGGTGATGACATGAGCTAGATAGAAAGGTTGCAGTAGAAATTTAAATGTTTCATCAACTGAATCCTCCTTTGTCCCAGGAATATTGATATAGCAACCCTAAGACTAGCCTCGGATTTTTGCCTATAGACTACCTTCTCATTAAATACAGTTTTTAAAAGGTAGCTGAAACAGTTCTTATCATTTCCAGGATGGACATGGGCTTAGAGGGGAAATTTTAGAAAAAATCTTGAAAGGAAAAGTTTAAATTGGGAAATAAAGATGCTAAAATCACACAGCGTGGTTTGGTAGCTGTAGAGAAAAGACCTGCTTCATCATTTTCCTCGGAAAAACTTGCCAGAGCACAACTAACCCAGGGCGTAGCTGGACAACGTGAAAATGACCAAGCTTCAACACTCAGGCCCGTATCGCAGAGCTGGGTGCTGAGGATGGAGGGAACGAATCCAGCGCTGGGTGAAACGTCCACTGACTCCGCCCTGTCGAGGCCCCTGACTACCGAGAAATCCAGGAGCAGAACGGGTGTTCCTGGATGATGCCCAGCTCTCATTCACAGGTGCTGCACATATCTCCACCAGGAAGAAAGACAATGAGCTTTACCCATGTGTTTTCACGTATAAAGTCAAATCAGGGTCCAGGGAGTAAAGTGAAAGAAAAACTTGGAGGGGCTGACTCAGTCCTCTGCTAGATACTTCTTTCCCTATTTTCAAATGTAAGAAGGAGGCTACAGGAAATGAAACAAGCAGTCTAATGGAGATTGGTCAGGTCCCTAAATGCAGGCGCAGGTGGGCAGCTGGTCAGGAAGGGGGCCTTGAGCCTCAGCTGCGGAAGAGGCTTGGTCTGGGCGAGTATGGCTTTGACACCTCTCTATCATTTCTCTGTCTCCCCTCTTTTGTTTTGATTGTTCTCTGACTACAGTAAGCCTCAAATCCAGAGCCTTCTTCAAGGAATGCATGGTAGAATTTATTACAATTTATTTATTTGTTTCATTCTAATAAATTTATAATTTATTATAAATCCACTTTATTTTTCATTTTTTTAATGGTAACCTTCTATGTATGGCAAGTGACATAGATTTTCCACTTGTCATAAAAGTTTTCTTTTAAAATAGATCAATTTAAATTTCCAAAGTGATTGACTGAAAGCAAATTATGAAGTAAACAACTCTGTTGATGGTACTTGGCTGTAACAAAAGATCATGAGGTTTGAGAAACATCACAATCGGACAAAGCCTTTCTCTTTGTTAATAACAGCTAATATTTAATCAGCATCTACTATGGATAGGCCACTGTGAAGGGCGATTTTCACACCTGATCCATCACAACCCTGCAAGGTAGGTATTATGAGCCCAACTGGACAGAGAAGGAAGTTGAGTCTTGAAGTTAAATTTCATTGTGAAGATCACACAAGAGAAGTCAAGATCTGAACTCAAGTCTAATGTCCAAAGCTCTGAGCTTTCTAACACACTACTCTGGGTTCTTCCTAGCAGAGTGGGGGCTGTCCGTTGGATCTGTGAGAAGAGGATCTCCATGAAGACCTGTTGGAGAACCTCCACAAAGGGCATTTACCCTCTGCCTCCTTCCCCAGCTTAGATCTCAGAAGTTGCCCATATTTCCTTCTCTCCTCATTTGCTTCATATGAAATCTGGAGCCTGTTTTCATTATTTTCATTCCCAGTCTGAACACTTCTTCCATCCCAAACCCCTACTTCTGTTCCATCGTTATGAAAACACCTGTCTTCCACAATCTGGTCTTCTAACAAGTTGTGTTGGGAAAAGGCAGTGCCCGCTGACCTCGGTGCGAATTAAAATGTATCAAAGAGTCCGAGTCTTAGAGTTGTCAGACCTCCGTCTCCATGAGGAGGAACTCAATTTTCACTCATACCCCAGCAAGAGATTAGCAGCTTGAAATCACTTTGACAGTGTCGGTTGCTCTATTGCATACCACAGGGAATTTTAATTCCAGCCTGTGAAATTGTAATTGCTTCTTGAGGAGAAGTGAGGAATCCTGGGTAATGGCCACAGCCAAGCTCAATGTCAGAGTTGCCAGTTGCTGCCACATCAGATATTACTTGCTGTTATTCAAAAATCACTCCAGGTTTCCATATGGGAAGTTGCACTGGGGAGTGAAAGAAAATTAACAGAAACTGTCAGCTGTTCAGAACGGCACAGACAGCAGTGTGACAGAGGTGGGTGACCTCCCATCAAAAAAAGGTAACTTTTTCCCTTTTTGGGGTGAAGATAAAAGAGTTTCACAAACAAATTTCATTACTTAAGGTTTGCAGCTAAATGATGTCATTATTAAGCAAAAAATTATCTGGTCCATGGCATGATAAGATTAAAGCTGCCAATTTCTATTCACTCCTTCCTGGAAAGAGTGGGGCAGTGGGGGGAACTGGCCCAAAAGAGTAATTAAAACAATGAAGATAGCAAGTCCATGTCAGGTTGATGTTCACAATGGATTAAAATTACCTGCTATCAAAGTTAAACTGTCTGAGAAATTGCTTCCTGGCTGTGTTTGGAATAAAGGGCATTTGGAGCTACCACATCTGATTACAAAACATTCAGAGACGGAGAAAATTATCTGCAAAGGGAAAAACCTGTTACCTGTCACCCTCTGAAGATAGGGGAAGTTCTGACGAGGACTAAGTGGTTCTGAAATTAATTTTATTTTTCTACTGAGGGTTGGAAAGAGAATGGGGCTCAATATAATTGCTTAGGAAAATACAGTCTGTGGCATTGCTTCTTTTGTTTTAGACATTAGAGAAAATTCAGTGGGCTTTACTTTTCTGCATTTGATGATATTGAGGGCAAATTTCATGTACTAGATTTCACCTTTCCGATTAACGGAAACTTGCCCTTGCAAGGTTCTTCCACCTGGGACAGCTTCTCTTAAGCTGTCCCCACTCCTCTACTCCAGTCTCCCTGAAATTATTCCGCCTTTCTGCTGGCTAAATCCACTCATCGTTCAGCTGTCTGGTTTATGGTCCTCGCTTGCTCTGTGAACTCATGACACCAGCCACTGCCCCTTTCAAAGTCCTTGGTATTTTTTGCCTCCATCTTTCCCTGGCCTCACCTTCCTTTAGAAAGCTTTCCCAGACCTCCCCAGCCTGGGTTAGATGTCCCTTCCATGCTCAGATAATTCCCCATATTTTCTGTCTTGAGTAGCGGGGTTACAATCGCCCCCAAGCTTCACAAACGTAGGGACAGTGTCTGTCTTGTCAACTTTCTTTATCCCAATGCCAAGAACAGTGCTTGGCACATGGGAAGTACTCACAGAACATTTACCAAAGTTGTCTTTCCCCTTCAAAGTCTTCATCCCGCACCCAGGAGGGATTGTTTCTCCTCATGCCCTCACATGACCTTGAGCACCTCCTAAATGCTGAGCTACCCGTGTTCCCGGTCTCAGGGCATCCACTTGTGCCCTACCCACACCCTGGTCTGATACATACTAATGTACACTGCAGGCCCCACAGGCTCTTGCGTGAGAGCAGTAAGCAAACTGTTTAAGAACAAGACTCTAGAACCAGATTGCCTGGGTTATAATCTTGGCTCTGCCATTTACCAGCTAATGACTTTGGATGAGTCACTTCTCTGTGCCTCAGTTTTCTCATCAAGATAGTTGTTCTTTCTTCAAGGTGGCTGAGGATTAAATGAGCTAATATATTGAAAGTTCTTGGGAAATTGCTTGGCTCTACATAAATGGTAGCTACTATTACAACGATGATAATGGTGATGAGGATGAGGATAAGGATAATGTTACAATTTACTATTACTATTACCGCTACATATATCAAAGGCATTTTTTGCTACTACTTCTATTTGCCTTGACTCTGTGCCAATCTAACCAACCCTGGAACATGATTTCCAAAACCAATAATGGCAAATTACAATGACTTGAGCTTCCTCCAAAGTTGTCATCCAGGACCCTTCTCCTTATTTCTGTTCTGTTCCAGGTTCTTCCGCCATCTCCATTCCTGGATTTTAGCATTGGCTTCCTGTTCCCGCGCCAACAACAGAACAGAAACTCCAACTACTATGGCTTAGATTCATCCTCTCATTACCTCAGGGAGTGCTTCCTAGCTCCAGTCACAGACCTCAAGTCTTTTTTTATTTTTTTATGATTATAACTTCTTATTTTAGTGGAAAGAATTTTTTAATGTTTATTTATTTTCATTGCAGTAACACTTATTTATAACATTACATAAATTTCAGGTGTATATTTCGATTTGCATAGATTACGTCATGTTCCCACCCAAAGACTAATTACAATCCATCACCACAGACATGTGCCTACTCACCCCTTTCATCCTCCTCCCTCCCACCCTTCCCCTCTGGTAACCATCAATCCAATCTCTGTCTCTATGTGATTGTTGTTGTTTTTATCTTCTACTTATGAGTGAGATCATACAGTATTTGACTTTCTCCTACTGTCTTATTTCGCTTAGGATAATACCCTCAAGGTCCATCCATGTTGTCATAAATGACTGGATTTTATTGTTTCTTATGGCTGAGCAGTATTCCATTGTATATATACACATCTTCTTTATCCATTCGTCCCTTGATGGACACCTAGCTTGCTTCCAAGTCTTGGCTATTGTGACTAATGCTGCAATGAACGTAGGGGTGCATGTATCTTTACACATTCGTGTTTTCATGTTCTTTAGATAAATACCCAGCAGTAGAATAGCTGGATCGTATGGTAGTGCTTTTCTTAATTTTTTGAGGAATCTCCATACTGTTTTCCATTGTGGCTGCACCAGTTTGCACTCCCACCAGCAGTGTATGAGGTTCCCTTCTCTCCACATCCTCTTCAACACTTGCTGTTTCCTGTCTTGTTAATTATAGCCATTCTGATGGGGGTGAGATGGTGTCTCATTGTAGTTTTCTTTTTTTTTAAAGATTGGTCCTGAGCTAACATCTGTTGCCAATCTTTTTTTCTTCTTCTTTTTCTCCCCAAAGCCCCCCAGTACCTAGTAGTATATTCTAATTGTAGGTCCCTCTAGTTGAGGTATGTGGGACGCCACCTCAGCATGACTTGATGAGCGGTGCTAGGTCAGTGCCCGGATTCCGAACTGGTGAAACCCTGGGTCGCAGAAGCGGAGCACGCAAACTTAACCACTCAGCCGTGGGGCCAGTCCCTCATTGTAGTTTTGATTTGCATTTCCCTGACAGTTAATGACGTTGAACATCTTCTCGTGTGCCTGTTGGCCATCTGTATATCTTCCTTGGAGAAATCTCTGTTCAGATCTTTTGCCCATGTTTTACTTGGGTTGTTAGTTTTTTTGTTGTTGAGATGTATGAGTTCTTTGTATAATTTGGATGTTAACCCTTAATCAGATAAATGGTTTGCAAATATCTTCTCCCGATTGTTAGGTTGTCTTTTAGTTTTGTTGATGGTTTCCTTTGCTGTACAGAAGCTTTTTAGTTTGATGCAGTTCCATTTGTTTATTTTTTCTATTGTTTCCCTTGCTTGGTCAGACATGGTACTTGAAAATAAGCTACTAAGACCAATGTCAAAGAGCGTACTGCCTATGTTTTCTACTAGAAGTTTCATGGTTTTGTGTCTTACATTCGAGTCTTTAATCCACTTCGAGTTGATTTTTGTGCATGGTGTAAGGGAATGGTCTACTTTTATTCTTTTGCATGTGGCTGTTCACTTTTCCCAACAACATTTACTGAAGAAACTCCTTTCTCCATCGTATGCTCTTGGCTCCCTTGTCAAAAATTAGCTGTCCCTAGATGTGTGGGTTTATTTCTGGGCTTTCAATTCTGATCCATTGATCTGTGTGTCTGTTTTGGTGCCAGTACCATGCTGTTTTGATTACTGTAGATTTGTAGTATATTTTGAAATCAGGGAGTGTGATACCTCCAGCTTTGTTCTTTTTCCTCAGGATTCCTTTGGCTATTGGGGGTCTTTTGTTGTTCCATATAAATTTTAGTATTCTTTGTTCTATTTCTGTGAAAAAATGTTGTTGGAACTTTGATAGGGATTGCATTGAATCTATAGATTGCTTTAGGAAGTATGGACATTTTAACTATGATAATTCTTCCAATTCAAGAGCATGGAATATCTTTCCATTTCTTTGTGTCTTCTTCGATTTCTTTCAGCAATGTTTTATAGTTTTCAGTGTAGAGATCCTTCACCCCTTTGGTTAAGCTTATTCCGAGGTATTTTATTCTTTTTGTTACAGTTGTAAATAGGATCATATTCTTAATTTCTCTTTCTGCTACTTCATTGTTAGTGTATAGACACACAACTGATTTTTGCATGTTGATTTTGTTTCCTGCAACTTTACCATATTCATTTATTATTTCTGAAAGTTTTTTGGTGGATTCTTTAGGGGTTTCTATACATAAAATCATGTCATCTGCAAATAGTGACAGTTTCACTTCTTCCTTTCCAACTTGGATCTCTTTTATTTCTTTTTCTTGCCTGATGGCTCTGGCTAGGACTTCCAAGACTATCTTAAATAAGAGTGGTGAAAGTGGGCATCCTTGTCTGGTTCCAGTTCTTAGAGGGCTAGCTTTCAGATTTTCTCCATTGAGAATGATATTTTAGCTGTGAGTTTGTCATATATGGCCTTTATTATGTTGAGGTACTTTCCTTCTATACCCATTTTATTCAGTTTTTATCTAAAATGGATTCTGTACAATGGCCTCAATCTTAACCCCAACTACTAAGTGCTGAGAAATTTTCCCTACTGATAGAGGATGAGTTGGGATGTTTTATACATTTCCGGACACAGGTCTGTTCAGAGTTAAACCCCAAACATCCCAAAACCGAAGAGAATGCTCGGGATCCCTGTTCAGAAATGCTCCAAATTAGAGGCAGGGCCTTCGACACGTCACTTAACTCCCCTTAACCTCAGTTTCTCCATCTGTAAAGTAAGGGGGTCCACCTCCATGGTCTCTACTAGCCCCTCTTGGTCCTATTGGAAGCTGACCTGCAGAGTTCGCCACCTCTGCCTTTTCCAGCACGACCAGGTTCAGGAGAAGGGGAGAGACACACACCGGTCCCCTTTTGCTAAACTTTGGGAAAGAGCAGTCTTTTCACGAAAGCTACTCAAATCTCAACTGAAATTTCAAATACTACCGTAAGAAAGTTTAAACTTCTGACGCATTACAGAACTGTTTAGAATTGATTACCAGATGGTGGCTTCCTGGGAGTTTGCCTTTGTAGCTTCAGTGTTGGGTTGCCACAGGTTTTGCTTTCAATATTAACTGGAGTTACTGCAGCTCCTCAGATAGACGGCCCAACTCTGTCACTTGGCGTGAGGGAAAACTGGTGTTAAATTGCTTTTTGTCCCACTTTCCTTTTGATTGGTAGGTCTAAAGACATTAAAGATATTCTTCCACCTGAAGTACGACATTTTTAGCTCCTGAATTTTCCGGTGGCTTGTATAATTCTGATTGCTCAAGGCAATCTGGTTTGATAAGATTAAATTTTTTAGACTGGTGTCCAACCAACTTGTACCTTGTCGTATGATTGCTTTGGAGCTTTCAACCTTTCTAACTTTAAAAATCTTGGAGGATGCTGTGTTAAGAGGGAAAAAGAGAAGAAGGATCTTCATTGGAACCTTGAGAATCTTAGCCTGCACGGATGGGTTAGAGATCTTATGCTTAGGAGGAATGTACGAGAAGAAAAACTAATGGAGAATGACAGACAAAAAAGATATAAAATCAGGAAAGGTGGGAAGTGGTCAAGGGCAACAGCCATGGAAGACCTTCCCTTGGAAGTTTGCAGATCATTCTCTTAAATGACACAAAACCCAACCCATCCTGGATGTTTATTCATGTAAAACATTTTAAAGTGGATCTTATGTTACTTTATTTTTTATTTTTCTGAGGAAGATTCACCTTGAGCTAACATCCATTGCCAATCCTCCTCTTTTTTTTCTTTTTTGTTTGGGGAAGACTAGCCCTGAGCTCACATCCATGCCAATATTCCCCTACTTTGTACGTGGGACACTGCTACAGCATGGCTTTGAGTGGAGTAGGTCCCGCACCCCAGGATCTGAACCCATGAACCCAGGCCCCCAAAGCATAGCATGTGGAACTTTAACCACTCAGCCACGGTGCTGGGCCCTAAAGTAGATTTTAAAAAATCCTTTACTGCCTCTAAAAGGGATCCAGACTCTATAAGCTGTATCTCCTGGTTCAATTTGTGTCTGACTTCTGATTTTACTCTCGGATATGGAACCAAATGAGACATGATATTGACTATTCACCGTTGTTCCCTACATGAGAGACTGTGCTATAATCACGTTACTTACTCAGGCCCAAAACATAGGGTTGAGACTAAATTATAGTCTAGCTTTTCCGGTCTTGTAGACATGACAAGTTTTAACACTTCAATGGGCCAATAGTTAGGAACTTAGAATTTTTGTGAAGTTTGGAATTGAGGGTAATGAACCATAATGTGGTGTCTATGGGCAGCAGAAACCCTTATGTCTCACATGACACCAAGTAAGGTTCCAGAAACCATCCTGGCTGAAAAAACAAAAAACATGGAAACAGAAAACCAGGAGCATCTGCTCTCTTAAAATCACGGCCTGAGATAGTTATCACAGGTGGCTTTTTGGTTAAGTATTCAGATCTGCTTATTGAGAATAGAGCACATGAATTCTTAACTGAACAGGTGTATTAACAGAATTTGAGACACAGAAGATCAAAACCAGAAAGCTGGAGTCAGTCATCTGAATCACAGTAGAGAAGCAGAGAAGGTAGCAGGTGCTTGAGGGATAGAGGGTTGCTAGGTCTCCAGAAGCTGTTCAGCATGGAAGTGCCAAAGCAAAGATTAAGGATCAAAGATGCTGAACTACAAAGGTGGGAGCTTGACTCTTACTGAGGCACTTTCTTAATTAAAATAATAATGGGATCCACACATCCGGTTCCAGTTATGTGTTACAGCAACAATCGTAAAACAAACAACCCCCCCCATGTCAGCACTACTAATGTCAGTAATAGCATTAGAGCTGTCTTGATAGGGATTGTGTTGAATCTGTAGTTCACTTTGGGTAGTTTTGATATTTTAACAATGTTAAGTCTTCCTATCTGTGAACAGGTGATATCTTTCCATTTATTTATATATTTTAAAACTTCTTTCAGCAATATTTTGTCGTTTTCAGCATACATATCTTTTGACTCCTTTGTTAGAGTTATTCCTCAGTATTTAATTCTTTTAGATGCTATTGCAAATGAAATTGCTCTCTGAATTTCTTTTTTGGACTGTTCATTACTCGTATATAGAAACAGAACTGATTTTTGTGTGTTGATCTTGTAATCTTACAACTTTGCTGAATTTATTTATTTGCTTTAGTAGCTTTCTTGTGCATTCTTTGGGATTCTCCATTCACAGGATCATGTCATCTGCAAATACAATTTTACCTTTTCCCTTCCAATTTGGATACCTTTTATTTCTTTTTCTTGCCTAAGAGCTCTCACTAGAACTTCCAGTCCAATATTGAATAGCAACAATGAAAGTGGGCATCTTTGTCTTGTTCCTAGTCTTCAGGGGAAAGCTGTCAGCCTTTCACCACCGAGTATTGTGTTAGCTGTGGGTTCTTCATAAATACCTTTTATCATGTTGAGGAATTTCCCCTCTACTCCTAGTTTTCTAAGAGGTTTTTGTCATGAACGTGTGTTTCAATTTGTCAAATACCTTTGCTGCATCAATTGAGATGATCATATGGTTTTCTCCCCTTCGTTCTGTTGATATGATGTATTACATTGATGGATTTTATGTTGAGCCACCCTTGCATTCCTGGGATAAATCCCACTTGGTCATGGTGAATAATCCTTTTAATATGTTGTTGAAGTCAATTTGCTAATACTTTGTTGAGTATTTTTGCATCTATATTCATAAGAGATAATGGTTTGTAATTATTTATTCTTGTCTTTATCTGGGTCTGATATCAGGGTAATGTTGGCTTCATAAAATGAGTTCAGAAGTGTCAGAAGTGTTCCTTCCTCTTCCGTTTTTTGAAAGAATTTGAAAAGGATTGGTATTAATTATTCTTTAAATGTTTGGGGGAATTCACCTGTGAAGCCATCTGGTCCAGGACTTTTCTTTATTCATGCTATTCAGGGGAAAGTCTAGTGTCTAAGGGAAGAAAGTTTTGCTGCAAGGCATTTTCTTAAGAGGGCCAAGCCCCTCAGAAGAATTTTCCAAGGGGCCCCTACTAATATAACTAGTTCAATCTTATGCTTCACTCATCAGATATGTTTAAATTACTTCTGGTTATTTCAAAACAAATTACACCTGCGAGGGTAAAGATATCACACAAATTCCTCCTGCAAGCGCAAAGATTCACAAAATAGCACCAGGAATTACCTTCAGGATTGAGTGTCATCAGTCATTCCAAACTGACTCTGAGGGAGATAACACTCAAATTTAAAAGCAAACTATAGTTTATAATTAGACTCATTACTTATGTATACATTACATTGATGGTATGCTTTCGTTCACAAAGTTTGGGCCCAACTATAAAGAGTCATAAGTAAATATCATGCTTTATATCTATTTGAAAATCGTTGTCTAGTTAAAAACCACATGTGTTTTATTCCTCTTTATGGAAACAGGCGGTTAAAACAGAACTTAAAAGCTTGGATCTTGGAAACAGTCTGGGAAAACATCGATAGTTATTATGATTAATTAGGCATATTAAAAGCAGATTAGGTAAACCCAAGGGTGAAAGTTCCGAGTTCTTCTGGCTTTTTAAACTCTAAGTTTTCCCTTACCTTGACCTAAGGGTTTGGGTTTTTTTTGGGTTTTTTTCCTTTTCTCCTCTGGGCACTTGCCTCATCAGTACTCATAAGTGTATTCAGATGACCATAAACCAGAAAAACTGTAAAAGACCAAATGAAATCCTTTGCTTCAACTTCTACCCAGTTGGGATATTTTGGCTATGGAACCCTAGGAAACAGAACTGGTGGAAAATAATTGACAGAAAACCAATGAAGGATAATAGTGTCTGCATTTGCTTTTACCCCCAAGGTAGGGTGGGAAGTCATGACTTCTCGGCCTCCCTATTAATCTGTTCTTTTCATCTCTAGCCATGGGAAATCTCCTTCTTGATCTTAGATTGGCCACCCAAATATGCTCCACACCATTCATTAATTCAATATCCTCAAATACAGCTGCAATCCATTTTCTTTGAATTTTTCTGCCTTTGCTGTATTTGTTAAAATTAGACTCTAAGTCCCTTGAGGCAGGAATCTTTTTATTCCATATATCATTCTTTTGGGTGGTCATGTGTTAATATCAGAATTTAAAGATTTTATTTTTTCCTTTTTCTCTCCAAAGCCCCCCAGTACATAGTTGTATATTCTTCGTTGTGGGTCCTTCTAGTTGTAGCATGTGGGACGCTGCCTCAGTGTGGTTTGATGAGCAGTGCCATGTCCGTGCCCAGGATTCGAACCAACGAAACACTGGGCTGCCTGCAGCGGAGAGCACAGACTTAACCACTTGGCCACGGGGCCAGCCCCATTAATATCAGAATTTAAAACACCTAACTTTATTTATAAAATTGGTTTAATGACTAATGTAATATTTAAATGGTTAAAGTAATCATGAAAGGGGAAGAAATGATGTGTGCCAAAGACATACTACTTGATATACATGATCTCATTTCATCTTTCAATGACACTACAGTGGAATCATGTCCCTGTTTTACAGATAAGGCTCAAAAAGAGAAAGTGGCTTGTCTTCAATTTTCTTTTTTTTTTTTGAGGAAGTTTAGCCCTGAGCTAACTACTGCCAGTCCTCCTCTTTTTGCTGAGGAAGACTGGCCCTGAGCTAACATCCATGCCCATCTTCCTCTACTTTATATGTGGGATGCCTACCAGAGCATGGCGTGCCAAGTGGTGCCATGTCCGCACCCAGGATCCGAACTGGTGAACCCTGGGTCACTGAGAAGCGGAATATGCAAACTTAACTGCTGTGCCACCAGGCCGGCCCCGGCTGCAATTTAAAGCAAACTTTTGCTGATATAAAAAATCTCATGTTCTTCCCCTATATTATCTGCCTCAAATTTGTATTGGAAACAAGCGAGATTTGAATCCAGTTGATTCAGATCCTTAACTCTTTTACGGTTCCCTACCTCAAAATTTATGATTTCAACACCATAAAAATATCAAGTTCAATGGTAAGGCAAGTGTAAATTTATCAAATACATGCTATTGAAAAATTAAAATTTAAACCTAACTAAAAATTTTTTTGAGAAGAGATTAGGACCCCAGATTAAACATAAATTTGGCAGGAGTCTTCTAAATTTGGCTGTATGATAGAGGTTTTCAAGGTTTCTTGATTCATCGCACCTCTTGGCCAAAAGAAACAGCTAACCATTCTGTTCATTAAGTAGGTAGGTCCAAACAACTTAACAAATGTTTGTGTCCTAATATTTTATGAAAACTGTTTGAAAAAACAATACATGTAAATTGAAAGAAATATATTTTTATTTCATTCTAAAGTTAACATAATTGTTTATTAATGGAAGGTATGCATCTTTTTGGGCACTGCACAACTTCTGAAACCTTGAAACAGGTTTCTAGTTCCACATCAATTTTCACTTAATACAGGCTTTGTGATAAAACTGCCAAAACCCCAGTCTTACAAAGATATGGCATCATCAAAAAAATGTTGTGTGTTCTAATGTTGAAGATGAACTATTTTGAGCTGGTAGTTTGCATGGTATCTGAAAGATGTCACTGTATTTCCTGCAAAAATTTAAAATATCCTGGAATTATGTCAGCACCATGGCAGTGTGAGTTGCTCCCTTTGTCTCTCCCCTGTAAGTTGCAACCAGTAGGACACCCATAGACCAACAAAGGATCCTCTGCACAGCAGAATAGATGCCTGAGAGATCCATACATCTATATATCTGAAGATAAGTGAACTGGACTTTGCAGAGGCAGCTGAACCAGGGGAGCAACAGCAGTGGCTTCAAAGGCCAGAGTCTTTAGGAACTGCAGTGGCGCCTGCAATCAAAGGCTCCAGGAACCACAGTGATGCCCGCTAATGGAGGCTCCTGGAACAAAGGTGGTACCCATGAACGGAGGCTCCAGGAACTGCTGCAGCACATGCAACTGAATGCTCTGGGAACCACAGTGGTGCCTGTGACCCAGCCCTCTCCCTTTACCCTGGGTGCAGTGGAGGTGCCTGTGACCTTGGTCCTCCCAGCAGTGGGGGCTGCATCTAAGACCCCAGTGCCCCTGGCAGTGGAAGCAGTGCCCATGACTTGAAGTTCTAGGAACTGTGGTTATGTCCAAGACCAGAGGCTCCAAGAACCACGGTGGCACCAGTGACTGGAGGTTCCAGGAACCACGGTGGCAACCATGACCCTAGTACCACCCACCCCCAGCAGCAGTGGTGGCAGTGCCTGTAACCTTGGCCTGCTGGGTAGTGGCAACAACCATGAATCCAGTGCCCCAGGCAGAGGCAGTGGTAGCAATCCCAGAAAACCTGAGAGCAGTAGCAGAGGCAGTGCATGACTCTGGCCCCCTGGCCACAGTGGCACCTGAGGCCAGAGAGAACCAGGTAGCAGTGGCTGTGGAGCCCACAACCCTGGCACCCTCCAGCTGCAGCAGCACTCACAACTCCATCCCCTTTACCTGTGGAGATGGTGCCTGCAAACCCAACAATCACAGATGTGGTGGAGGCACCCCACGATCCTGGCTGCCCCTGTACCCTCCACCATGGTGGCAAAATTCATGACCCAGGTCACCCCAGAAACAGCAGAGGCACTTGCCAGCCCAGTGACTCCAGTGGCAACACCTGTGACCACAGCAACACTGGCAGCAGCAGGGCACTAGAAACCTTGGAGGTACAAGCAGCACAATGAGTTCACTGATGACACCTCTGGCAGAGGCAGTGGAGGGTGGAAAGAGCTGGCTCTCAAATACAACCAGAAGCAGCTCAGAATCAAAGTAACCAAAGCCTTATCTAAATAAGAAAGGTGTTTACTACTACAAATGCACTGGCAGAAGAACAACTCATCAAGCACCGTGAAAAATTGCGATAACATGGTATCACAAAAAGAAAATGACAATTCTCCAAAAACCAAACTTGAAGTCATGAAAGAGTGTGATCTAACTGACAGAGAACTCACAATAGCTGTCATGAGGAAACTGACGAGCTACAAGAAAACTCAGAAAGACAGTTCAGTGAGCTCAGGAGTAAAATGAATAACAGAAGAATTACTTTACCAAAGAGATTGAAACTCTAAAAAAAACTAAACAGAAATTCTGGAACTGAAGAACTCAATAGATAAGATGAAGAATGTAGTAGAAAGCATTGGAAATAGAGAAGACCATATGGAAGAGAGAATTAGCAAGCTAGAAGATAGGACTCTAGAAATAATTCCAGTGGAAGATGAAAGATAACTAAGTTATTAAAAAAATGAAAGGATTCTATGAGAAACATCCAACTCCACTAGTAAAAGCAACATAAGGATAATGAGTATTCCAGAAGAAGAAAGGGAGAAGGGAGCAGAGACCTTATTTAAAAAAATAATAGCTGAGAATTTATAAAACCTGGAGAGGGAACTGGCTATAAAAGGACATGAAGCTAATAGAACACTTAACCATCTCAATGAAAAAGACCTTCTCCAAGACACATTATATTAAAATTGTCAAAAGTCAATGACAAAGAGAGAATTTTAAAGACAGCTAGAGAAAAAAGGACAGTAACCAGAAAGAAACTCCCATTAGGTTATCAGCAGATTTTTCAACAGAAACTCTACAGGCCAGGAGAGAGTGGAATGACATATTCAAAATATTGAAAGATAAAAACTGCCAGCCAAAAATACTCTATCCAGCAAAGCTATCCTTCAGATATGTAGAATAAAGGCTTTCCTAGACAAACAGAAGCTGAGGAAGTTCACCACCACCAGACCTACCTTACAAGAAATATTGAAAGAAGCTCTTCTACCAGAAATGAAAGGCAAAGTACACAAAACTTTGAGTAAGGTAATAAATAGACCCAGAAAATTGAAAAGCCATTACAGAATAGGGTGTTAAACAACTATAGCATAAAGGTTAAAGGGGGACAAAAGTATTTAAAATAACTAAAGCTACTTCAACATGGCAATAAACTCACAACATAAAAAGGGATAATTTATGACAACAAAAACATAAAAGGGGAGGAGGAAAAGGATGGAACCTGATTAGGCAAATGAAGATAAGATGTTATCATCAGAAAAAGGAGTATTTTATCTACAAGATTTGGTATACAACCTCACGGTAACCACAAAATGAAAATCTAGAGCAGAGACACAAAACATAAAAAAATCGGTAACTGAGAAAAACATCATAAAAATCACCAAACTAAAACAGCAGACAGAAACACAAGGGGCGAAAAACAATGGAGATATGGAACAAAAATGAAAGATAAAATGGGACTAGTAAGTCCTCACATATCAATAATCACCCTAAATGTTCTTTATATATATTATATTACTAAAGTAGGGCTGATCTATGCACAAGAGATAGCAGAGACAAGGTCTGCTGCAGAATTTCAAAGGTACGGAGAGAAGAAATAATGAGGAGAATGGCAGAGTTCATGCCAACAAGTGGATTGCATCCAAAACTCTCGGATACTGCTAATGGGAACATACACTGGTACAATCACTTCAGAAAACTTTCTGGCAGTGTTTACTAAAGCTGGACATACACAAATGCCCCAACTCAGCAATTTCATTTTTAGATATGTGTTCACCACAGAAATGCTTCTATTTGTGTACCAAACACATGTTTATTGCATTATTATTCATAACAGCCAAAACCTAGAGACAATTCAAATGAAGAATGGATAAATACAATGTGGTATTTTCATACAACGGAATTCTATTCAGCAATGAAAGTGCTGAATGACTACTGCTACATACACAACCTGGATGCATCTCACAATCAATGTTGAGCAAAAGAAGGCAGACACAAAATAGTGCATGCTATAGGATTCCATTTATACAGAGTTCATAAGCAGGAAAACCAATCGATGATGTTAGAAATAAGGATAGTAGTTACCTTTGAGGGGCAGAGTTAGTGGTTGGGAAGGTGCATGGGGAGCCTGCTGGTGCTGGTTACAACGTGTGTTCAGTTTTTGAAAATTCATCAAGCTGTCCTAAGACTTACGTACATTTTCCTACGTATGAAAGTTTTCATATATACAGTTTAAGAAAAGAAATTGGCCAAAATATTGAAAAAAATCTTGCTATAGATCGAAGGTTTGTATCCCTCCCCAATTTGTATATTGAAACCCAATCCCCAGTGTAATGGTGGGAGATGGGGCCCTTTGGAGGTGATTAGGTCATGAGGATAGAGCTCTCATGAATTGGATTAGTGCCCTTATAAAAGAGACCCAGAGAACTCACTTGCTCCTTCCACCATGTGAGGATGCAGCGAGAAGATCCCCATCTACAAACCAGGAAGTGGGCCTTCACAAAATACTGAATCTGATGACGTTGATCTTGGACTTCCCAGCCTCTAGAATTCTGAGAAATCTGTTGTTTATAAGCCACCCAGTCTATGATATTCTGTTATAGCAGCCTGAACGACCTAACACAGATCTCTTCATTTCCTTTTTAGCAGAGAGGGTCACATTTCAAAATACAAAAAAACTTCGGTACTAAGGGCAAACAGAGAAAGAAAATATGAGGTACAAAATGTTTACAACCGGCAGGTCAGTTGTCCCATCATGGCTGACTCTGAGTCAGAAGAGGTTAGGTTATGCTGTGGTTAACAACTCCCAAATCTCAGGGGCTTAACCCAAATTTCTCTCTTGCTCATTGACATACGCCTAGCACATGCTGGCATGGGGCTTTGCTTGTCACACTCACTAGGACACTCAGGCTGAGTGAGGGAGGCTTCCTCCTGACGTGTGCATCCACAATCACCCCAGCAGTGGGAAGAGCACATGTTTGCCCCAAAGACAGACATGACCCTGCCACTCCCATTTCATTGGCCAAAGCAGGTCACATGGCCAGGCCTAACTCCAAAGGGTTGAGAGATATGCAGTCACACTATGGGCAGGAAGGAGAGGGGCTGGAAAGGTGGCAGCACTTCTGATGACCACATTTGCTCCCACGGCTCCCAGGCTCAGTCCCGTTCAGATTCCTGTCCATCACACTCTTCTCTCCTTCCTCTGTCTAGCAGGTGGTCATGGGAAAAAGCAAGCTGGATTTCCAGACTGCTGCCACTGCTATGGTGACTGATATCATGGATCATCTGCTCCCTGCTGCAGGGCAGTGGCCTTTTAACCTTCTGCACCAAAGAGCAGAGTGAAGTTGCAGCCTAACCAGATAAGTAACAGTCGGGCAGAGTGGCGAGAATCCTGTTCTGTCCAAACAGTCCCTGAGAATCCCCATCATGGTTGGTGAGAGGGCAGAGGGGATGTCGGATGGCTAGGTGTATCATTCTCTTACAGGAAGAGAAAATGAAGGAAGGAGAGTGGAGGAGTGAAAAGGAGAGAGCTAGAGGGAAAGAAAGAAACTGATGACGGGGTGAGAGGAAAAGAGTCAGAAGGAGAAAGTAAAGAAAAATCTTTCTGTCTCCCACCAGTTACGGATGTAAAGCTTTTATGTCTTAGATAGTGTGACTCTAGGCTTCAAGTAGTATTTTCACTTCTGCCAGGTTTTGATGAAATAAGTAGCACACTGGAACCCACTCTGTTTATTAACAAAGAAATGACTGTGTATGTATCTCAAGAAAGGAAGGCCCGGGAGGGTTCTATATTCTGCCAACACTTCCCCCTCTTTCTGCTGAGATGTGCAGGGTGCACCCAAGGGGACGTTCCACCGCAGGACTCTCGAAGAGGCACAGGCATATCCTGCACATTTTAGATGTGAGTCCCGCTTAGAAGCACATACCAAGATTGGGACAAATGTAGTTAAAGTTTTGGGTTTAACTCACCAACTGATGACATAATTAAATTTTAACTTGGGTACCTTAAAAGACACATAAAAAGCTGAAACATTGTGAGACAAAAAGTAGAGCTGAGAAGGGGTATGAATTTGAAGATGAATAAAGTCCTATGGCAACCACAGGACACCTGAGTTCTCTCTATCTAAAATCCATATCTTGTATTTAATTCTGATAGTGATAAGACTTGCTTATTACGCCAATTCCTTTTATTGTGAAAGAACTCATTCATTCAGTAAAGGCCAAGATGTCAGGGAGACATAAAAACATTTGATGTAATCGATGAAAAATGTCAGAAAAGGGGCAGAGCTTGTTTTAGCAAATGCAGTTTTGGAAAGTTTGTAGGTGCTAAAGAGGTGGGTGATTCCTCACACTTCTCAAACTGTTGCCAAGAGTCCTTTAATTGGCAGACTCTCCCTGCACATTCCAAAAGGACTTAAGTTCCAAAAATAGGTTTCTATAGAAACTTTTCAGGAACACATCTGCTGTGAAAAATAAGATGTTTGTAGCATCGGGACTCCAACCAAAGCATAAAGAGGAAGATACATTTAAAAATGCTTATTAAAGATTGAAAATTCTTCCCACATCAGGGAAAGGTGATCTGAACAGCTGTACAATTAGGTTCTGACTTGAAGCTTGAAGATAAAAAGAAAATGCAACCACTTGCATTTCTTGCTAAAAATAAACCAAAGGAGCTTAATTGAAAAGATATGCTATGGCAGCTGTTATTAGGTTTTAGGTCAAATAACCAATGGGTCCAACTCAATGTGAGACAGGGTAAGCCTCATTAAAAAGTGTGGCTGAAGAGGAGGCAGTAAGACCCGTATAAATTACTGCCCTTTGAGAACTGATGTGGATGCCTTCTTTCTTGTTGAAGATTTTAATTAGAAATGTATTCTTCTTCACAGATGCTTCATTGAGTTGTGTTTTAATTATAGACCTTGACAAAAAAAGCACAAAGAAGGGCAAACAGAGCCAGGCCCACAGACATCCTCAGTGCACAGTCTTGATGCAGCCTTTGCAATCGTAGCACCATTCTGGAACTCGCCGAGCCTCGCCGAATCGTAGCAGAGGGGCGGGATGTTGAAGTCAGGTGATTTCCAAGCCTACTTCTGAATTCCTACAAAGAGAGAAACAGAGAGGGAAAAAAAAAAGATTTTAAGATGCAAACAAAGCCCTACTGTGATATCAGTCAAGTACTGGGTCCCTGGAAGGAGGTATCTTGTTTTATTATCGAGATACAATTGGCACATAACATTGTATTCATTTTAGGTGTAAAACATAATGATTTGATGTTTGCATATATTGTGAAATGATTACTTCAATAAGTCTAGTTAGTATCCATCACTGCATTTAGTTACACATTTTTTTTCTTGTGATGACAGCTTTTAAGATCTACTCTCTTAGCAACTTTCAAATATACAATATAGTGTTGTTAACTATAGTCACCATGCTGTATGTTACATCCCCAGGACTTATTTATGTTATAAATGGAAGTTTACAGCTTTTGACCAGGTTCACTCATTTTGCTCACTTGTCACCCCCCAGCTCATCTCTGATAACCACCAATCTGTTCTCTGCATCTGTGCATTTTATTTTTTAGATGTCACATATAAGTGAGATCATATGGTATTTGTCTTTCTCTGACTTACTTCATTTAGCCTAATACCTTCAAGGTCCATCCATGTTGTTGCAGATGGCAAGACTTCTTTTTTTTTTAACAGCTGAATAATATTCCACTGTGTGTGTGTTTGTGTGTGTGTATATACACGTCAAATCCTCTTTATCCGATCCATGGATGGACACAGGTTGCTTCCACGTCTCAGCTACTGCAGATGCTGCTGCAAAGAATACAGGGTGTAGGTATGTTCGACTCAGTGTTTTCATTTCCTTTGGATAAATACTCAAAAGTGGAATTGTTGGATCGCATGGTAGTTCTATTTTAATTTTTTTTAGTAAACTCCATACTGCTTTCCATAATGGCTGCACCAATTTACATTCCTAGTAACAGTGTATGAGGGTTCTTTTCTCCACATCCTTGCCAACACGTGTTATTTCTTATCTTTTTGATAATAGCCATTCTAACAGGTGTGAGGTGATATCTCAGGGTGGTTTTGATTTGCATTTCCCTGATGATTAGTGATGTTGAGCATCTTTTCATGTACCTGTTGGCCATTGCATGTTATCTTTGGTAAAATGTCTATTCAGATCCTCTGCCAATTTTTCAATCAGTTTGTTTTTTGCTGTTGAGTTGTATGAGTTCTTCATATGTTTTGTGTATTAACCCCTTATCAGATGTCAGATACATGATCTGCAAATATTTTCTCCCATTTGGTAGGTTGCCTTTTCATGTTGTTGGTGATTTCCTTTGCTGTGCAGAAGCTTTTTAGTGTGATGTAAGGAGCTATAATTTTCTTGCTCCTTCAACACAGGCACATTCAAACACCCACCCTGGGCCAGGTGGCCCCAAGTTTGGTATAAGTCACAATTCCTTTCTTTGAAGGGTCAGACCAAGTTCATGATTTTCCAGAACATACACAAACTCTATGAGAGATAAACAGTGTTTATGGAGAATCAAGGCAGAATTCATGAAGGGTAGAATTTATGTAGAGCTGAGTCATATCACAAATGTATCTAACGTTTAGAGATACAACCATATCTACTCAGAGAAGGAAGAATGACAGAGATTCTCAGCTGGAGCACTGTTGCAGGAGCACTGCCCCCAACTCTCAGGGGGACCCTGAGTCTGGGTAGCTAGAAGGACCCTTCCCCACATGCAGCCACCTCCATTTACCCTGCCATATAACCACTTTCATTTTCCCTGTGAGCCACACATGGACAAAGTTGGGAAATCCTGCTTGGGTGGAGCATGAGGAGCTGGGTGACATGGCTGCACTCCTTTTTAGGTGGTCTCTGTTCCCAGATGCTTTTTAGCAGGTGTGAGGAGGAGCGGACAGGCAGCACGCGGCTACTCTCACGGTGGTTCCAGTGTTTCAAAGCGTAACTTCGGTTCCATTATAGAGGATTTCCACCTGTTGTTCAGGCTTTAGAATCAGTGCCTCCTGTGGTGAATCGTGAGCAACGTTTTGAGAGGTGGAGGTGGGTGTGGGGAAGGGGAACACTGGATGGAAGGAGCAACGTGGGGCAGGAGGGGCAACCAGAGGCAGCGCAGCGTAAGGCACATCTGTGTAAGAACCAGAAATCCACGGCAGCACGAAACGCCTCTGAACGACCATTTTACTTTTCTTCTTCTTCCCTTGCAAGCACTCTAACAATCTCCTGGTGACACCTTGGGCCTGTGTGTGAGAAGTGGGGACTTGCGGCTCACCACACAGAACCCTGGAACTGCGCTTTACAGAAGGTGACGCTGGCAGGAATGGGTAGGGGGATTGAGGGCAGGGCAGAGAATGGGGGTAGAGAATCCAGTGGCACGTTGTGGTGACAGATGAGGCGGGAGATGGTGAGGACCTATGTGAGGATGACGGCAGACGCATGGAAAGGAGGGAACACGAGACGATGTAGCATCAACAGGATTTGAGTGCAGGTGAGTAGGAAATGAGAGGGACAAAGAGTAGGATTGGGGAAATGGAAATAACTTCCACAGCCCAATTTCCACCGATAGATGTGAAAGAATTCTTGCTTTGACTGTAGGACACTAATTGCAAAATTAATAAAGCTGTTAGCTGCAAAAATAAATCTCTCAACCTCAGCAGCAGCCAAACCATTATTTATTTCTGTGCTCCTCAGGTATCTGGGCCGACATCCTGCTGGTGTCCCTGCACTGGGAACCCTCAACAAGGAGGCACACAGCTGGACGTCCTCCCCACAGCGGAGGGGACAATGGCTTGGAGCTCAGTGGTGCACCCAACGTGCCCCCGCCCTAGGAAACTGCTCTCTTGCGAGACGGGCTTTCTGTGTATATTTTAGAGCTGGGAATACGTTAACCAGCCTTCATTTTGACCGATTAAAAATAGTTTCAAGGTCTTAAGGACAGCACTCATACAGATATGGCAACCTTGGGAAAGAATGTGCTCCTTTTTCAGCTGAAATGACAGAAGCCATGTGAGTTCTTCAAAAGCAGTGACGCTGCCTAATTCCTCTCTGGGTTCTTGGTACCTGCACAGCTGCAGGTCTTGAGCAGGTACTCAGTAAATACTTAGAAATGAATGAGTGAATGAATATGAGGGTGTGTATTCCAGATGAGATGTAACCAGTCAAAAACATGCTTATCTATGTCTCTGGCGATCAATGTGTCCTGTGATATATTCATGGCACCATCCTACATGAGTCATGAGCTGTTGCCTCTAGCAATTAAACCATCACTTCTTTAGTTTGGGTTTTCAAGACCAGAACGAAGAGGCTGATTAATTTCTCCCCTGCCTGAGTTCAACCTTTTTGAGAAGCCAATGAAGACCACAGACTGTTCCCCAGAAAAATGCGGAGGTGCCCACGTGCATACACACACAGCCCCACTCATACTTCTGCATTCTATTTCAGGAGGTTCACAGACAGCCTCACCCAGGAGTGGATCCAGATATCACGGGGCCTGAAGCTTTCTCTTTAAGAAAAATAAATATGAATACAAAATTATTTGAGGTAGAGGGCCTTGGAAGAAGCCCCTCAAAGTGAGAGGCCCTGAAACGTAAGCTGTATTAACTTCAGGAAAAAATCCCCCTCTGTTCCACCCACAGTTCTGAATGCTGGACCTTGGTTCTGTGCCTGCAGTTCAAGAAGCTGTCATTCAGTGATCAGTGATGCCAGGCCAGGGGTCAGGCTGACCCAGGCAGGACTAGTGAGTCCTAAAGCGTAAAGCATTTGGTTGAGTTTATAATACATGCGGCTTCACAAAACTGCAGCACAGGTAACATGACTGTCCTCTCAGCCTGAAAAAAGTTCTTTGACTTTTTTTTTTCTTGAGGAAGATTAGCCCTAAACTAACATCTGCCACCAATCTTCCCTTTTTTGCTGAGGAAGACTGGCCCTGAGCTAACATCTGTGCCCATCTTCCCCTACTTTATATGTGGGACGCCTACCACAGCATGGCTTGCCAAGAGGTGCATAGGTCCACACCGGGAATCCGAACCAGTGAACCCCAGGCTACCAAGCAGAAAGTGTGAACTTAACTGCTGTGCCACCAGGCCGGCCCCAATCCTTTGACTTTTGATGACAGTTTCACAAAATTTCTTCTCTTTCTTCCAAGTTATTTGCCATAAAATTTTGCTCAAAATATAAAAGTTACCTATTAAACTACCATAGTGGATTATTGTTGGTTGCAATCGACTTAGTCATTCTTCCTTGGGTATTACTTTTTCCCCTCCTCCCCTCAAACACCTCAAAAACCTGTGAACGTAACTGACACATAGAAAGTATTTTGGCGCTGAGCCGCCCTCCTGTTCCTAGTGGACAAGCCTACATCACAGAATCTCATGGGGAGCAGCAGCTTGCACATGCAGCCGCGAGCGGCCCACCTGACCTGCCACTCTGCCCCTAAGATCAAGGTGGGAGCCTGACAACAGAGCGGGAGAGGGAACGGGTAGCTTGTCTCCACCACGCTGTGCTTTTATTATCCTCACCTTTTACCAAGTCGAGATCTTGATTAAAGGAGTCTGATGACATGTTTTTAAATATAAGATGGAAAAAAAGTTTCTCAGATGACAGAGTAATCAGTAGGCAGCTAACTTTGTACATTTCAGCTGTCACTACCACTGTGATACTGACGGAAAAGTAATTTAGAAACACAGAAAATAAAAGGACTTTCTCATAAAGCCCAAGATGCTCAAACAGCGAAATGTACAACTACAGCAGATTTCCACACAGTTAGAAGCAGTATTCAACAACAGAAAGTAATTTCATAAAGAAATTACATTTCTATAATGTAATGAAAATAAAAACTGCTTATACATGAAGTGATGACAAATAATCAATAGTAAGATAAAAGTTTACATACACACACACAGAACGATATCATTGACTTTAGAGAAAAACTTAGTATGGTTGATAGTTCTGGAAAGTAAACAGAAGGCTTGAACCTTCCCTAAACCTCTTAAACATTATCAAACATTATCAAAGTTATTAATCCCTGAAATTCAAGATGCACTTGCATCTCTATCACACACCAAATATGAGAAATTTTATTGTTTACTAAAACTAACCAAATGTCAACTCTCAGATTTACAATTTTTAAGGAATCAAATTCCATTTAGAAATGCCTTTTTCAAAACAGACAGAAATGTGAAACAAGGCAAGATATGACCTTTGTTCAATCAAAAGGATCCATGTATTTATCCAGTTATGGCAGATGAAGGACACACTGAGAGAACATTAACTTTAAGATGGGCTTTTTTCCTCCTTGTAAATCTCACTTAATTAATAACAACAATTATTATTATTATTATTATATATCATATATTATTATAATTATATCAATATATTATATATTAATATTACAATATTATTATTGTTAATAATTATTAATAATTTCTAAATATATTTACTTGCTAGTTCTTAAACACATTCTACTAATTTGAAAAGTATAGCTTATCAAATCCTATTAGTGTAGTAAACCTGTTAAAGTAGAACAAATATATATACCAAAAAAAAAGAAACACTCAAAACAAAAACAACTTAATGTTCAGAAACTTTAGGGATCAGAATGGAATACTACTCAGCCATAAACAAGATGAAGTCTTGCCATTTGTAACAATGTGGATGGAATTTGACAGTATTATGCTAAGCAATATAAGTCAGACAGAGAAACCCAAATACCCTGTGATTTCACTCATATGTGGAAGATAAAAAATAATAACAACAAATACACATATAGACACAGAGAACAGATTAGCAGTTACCAGAGAGGAAGGGGGGCGAGGGGAGGGCGAAAGGGGTAAAAGGGCACATGTGGACGGTGACAGATGGCAATTAGACTTTGGTTGGTGAACATGATGTAGTCTACACAGAAATCGAAATACAATGATGTACATCTGAAATTTATATAATGTTATAAACCAATGTTACCTCAAAAAAAAAAAAAAAGAAAAAAAGACAAACAAAGATGGTAACACTCATCTATCTTTAATTATTTCCCCCTCCTCTAGCAGTTACATGTATATCATTGGGAAAGGAAAGAGGCCTTTAACCTGAGCACATTTAATGCCCTGAGGACAAAGGAGCCCAGTTCCAGTAGCAGCTCTAATCCCAGCTCCAGCTGAGGATTCTTGGGCAAATGATTTATCCTCTTTTTGTCTCCATACAAATCACATGTAAAATGGAGATACTGTTAGTATTTGCACATCATGGGGTTGTTATGAGGATCAAATGAAATGTATATTAAGTGTCTTGAACATTTAAAACTCAATTAAGATGAAAATATTCCATGGTATTTTGTGGTTCCAATGGAATATGCAAACTGCCTGAGACAATCTCTTGTAAAATTACAAAGTCACTTTTTCATTTGCTTTTCAAATATGATTAGCTGATTTAAGCTGTTTTTGTTCCTTATACACATCATCAGGAGGCACATGGTATAATGAACTAGTGCGGGTTTCAAATCTGGCAGACCAAAAACTGAAGCCAAGTTCAGACATTTATCTGCTGTGTGACCTTGGGCAAGTGGCTTAAGCTCTCTAAGCCTCATTACCTCTTCTGTGGAGTAGGGATAACAAGATCCACCTTAAGATGTTGTTGAAAGGGTTAGAGATAATATGCCTGGAGTCCAAGCAGAATGCCTGGAATACATGTTTAAATAAAGGGCTACTATTGTGTTACACTGCAGGAGCGTGGATTGGAAAACAGAGAAGGCCAGAGCCTCCCACAGCCCTTATCAACAGTCCAGAGATGAGGACGTCCTGTGCTGGATAGCATCCTCATAAGCACGAACCCATGAGCGAGAAGCTGAGTGAAGTCACTGTCCCTTACTTCCTGGGCTCAATCTGCAGAGGGAGCCTTCTGGAAAGGCTCTTAACTAGAATCATCCCATATAACAAGAGAAACTTGGATTCCACAATTTGTGAAGATGGATTCAACCATCAGATGTGCCAGGCGCCTATTTTTAAATTGACTTTTTCTTCACTATCTAATAGGAAACTAACAAAAAAAAAAAACCCAAGAAAAAAGTCACTGGAAATCCCACAACTTTACATAAAACCTTTCTGCCCTTGCTCTGCACCTTGCCTGAAACAACCATCTTTCCTCTACCCATTCTCCATGCCAGGCCTCCTCATTTTCTCAGGCCTCAACCAGTGTGCAGCCCCAGACAGGTTAGGTGCCCCGCTCTGCAGGCTGCGCGTTCTGTTGGCTGGCCCTCATCAAGCGCTTGTCAAGGGTAGTGAATAGCCTGTCTACTCCTATGTGATGCTGTGTGTGTTCTTTCAGAGCAGGGCTGACCTCTCTCCACCAAGAAGACATAACACTTATAAATATATACGCACCCAACACAGGAGCACCAAAATTTGTAAAGCAACTCTTAATAGAACTAAAAGAAGACATCAACGACAATACAATAATAGTAGGGGACCTCAACACACCATTAACACCAATGGACAGAACATCCAGACAGAAAATCAACAAGGAAATAATAGAATTAAATGAAAAATTAGACCAGAGCAGGGCTGACCTGACTCTCCAGTGTATGCCCAATGCCTGGCACCGAGGGGGGGACAGCGTCAGCTGAAAGAATATTTGCATTTCTACTTGCTCCTTAGTACTATATATTTAGGTTTTATATGGGTACAAATAGTCTTTCCATATGAATTGCCATGTACCAATTCTTGTTTTTCTTATTAGATTGTCAGGTAAATAGGATGTCGAGTCAAACACCATCAACAATACACAGTATAAATACAACAGCATCGTTGGGGAAAAAACCTAGCAGCAGAGAAGTAGCATGGTATATGAGTTTCCTACTGCTACTTTAATAAATCACCAAAAACCTCAGATCTTAATACAAATTTATTCTCTTATAATCCTGGAAATCAGAAATTCTAAAATCAAGGTGACGGCAGGGCTGCATTCTTTTTCGGCAGGTCTAGGGGAGACTGTTTCCTTGCCTAGCTTTTAGAGGCTGCCTGCATCCGTTGGCTTGTGGCCGTTTCCTCCATTGTCAAAGCCAGTAGCACAGGCTTTTTTTAGAAGGACCCTTATGATTTACAGTGGACCCAGCTGGATAACCCAAGATAATCTCCCCATCTCAAGATCTGTAACTTGATCACATCCCTGAAGTCCCTTTTGCCATGAAAGGTACCACATTTGCAGGTTCCTGGGAATAGGATGTGGGCATTTTGTGGTGGTGGTGGGCAGGGCAATATTGTGCGTACCGCTCATGGCATATCTGAACCCCCAAGTTCTCATTATCCCAGCAGAAGATGTGCTCAGTTCAGGCAGAGCTGAACTAGCTGCACCAGAGAACACACTGCAACAGAAGCCTATCGCTCTACACGTTTACAGGGAAAGGGGCACAGGGCGCCTCCTGGGGACTGCATGCCTGGCTGGCCATGAAGCGTCCTGGTGGAGGAAGGCAGGGGCCTTCCAGGCTCAGCCTCTGCTACCGCCTTTTCCTTCCTTTGAGCTAACGCAGACCTACCAAGCCAGCTGCTTGAAAGAAACTGGGCCTCCAGGGCCACCGATATTTGTCCCACTCATAGCTCTTTCAGCCAAAAGAAATAGGGACCTAAAGGAGAGGGGACCTAGGAGGTAGACACTCAATGTTCTCTGAAGGGAGATTTGCATCTCTACTTGTTCCTTTGAATTCTATCTTTATATTTTCATACAGTTGCAAGTATTCTTTTCTTGGGACCTGGATGGGCTTGGCCTTCCAATGGAAGGAAGACATGCCCTTCAGAGGCCTTCCTCACAGTTTCTCCTCCTTCTCAGCAGGAATGTTTATAAATTGTAATCTGTGATACAGCCACAGAACCAGAAGCATAAGGACCTAGCAAGAATGGTGGAGGACAGGCTCTAAGCAAAAATACTAAGTAGAAGCAGCAATATTTATGGAATGTTCACTCTAAGTACTTAAATGCATTCTCCCTTTTAGTCCTCCCAACTTCCCAGGGAAGGCATTAACATGAGTTAATCCCAATTTTAAGTACTCGTCCAATTTAGAGGGTAGGTAGAGAGGGTGAGGCAGATAAGAGGCTTGGCTTTAGTCATACTAAGTTCAGCCTTGGTAGTGACGTACCAGAGATGCATCTATAAATGCAATATAAAGAAATGAGAAACACCACGGCACTGCATAATTTTAAAATGATTATCAGGATCAGGATTCTCACCAAACAGACTTCATCCACTTTACTTGCCACTGCATCTCATGGAGGTGATGGTGTTATTTTGTGTTTCCCTACAGAGGCCATTCCAGGAAAGCCACCCTCAGGTCACGCAGAGACATTTCACGCTACCAGTCTTGCAGTTCTGAGCCATGTCGAGACTTTGTAAATGTGACCTGTAGATGGCATAATGCTGGGTTTTCTCTGAATACACAGGCAGGCGCCCACATGCACACATACTTGATCTGCTCACATTAGAACATGTTGCAAAATGTGTTTTAATGAGGAACAGTTGGTATGGTTCTGCTCAAATAAAAGATATCCCTGTAAGAGAGTTGCCACCTGTCTTCCCATCTTGCAGTGCAGCTTCTAAATGAGTTCTTCTGTCCCTGACACCTGCAGGTGTTGCCAGGGCCCTGTAATGGCATTTCACGTGCCAGCTCCCTTCCTTGGGATGACAGACAACCTCGTCCCTATGCTTCATGTCATTACCAGATACTAGGACATACAGCCGATTAAGGGTGCCAAGTTACCTTTCTCCACTCTTCTTCTAGACATTCCTCAAATTGGGAACATCTTCATATCGTATAATTAGGAGTGCCCAATTATCTCCAAACCAGAGATATTAGTATTTTCTAGTTCTTAAAGTCTAAAAATGTTATATGCATAGTCCATTAGCATTATAGGTACACCCACATGGAATAGGATCAACAAATTAAACTTGGAATCAATTATGCCTTTTCATTTATTCAGGGAGAACATTTACATTTTAAAACCTCTGCCTCAGAGTTACACATGACAGCACAGTACTGTCAGCCTTTTATCACATTTGGGCACGAGCAATTCTAAATCAGCCATAATTCATATGTAATTTTTCCCTCCTCCTCTCACCTCAAATGTATAATTGCTATTAGGTCATTAAAATTGCAAAGAAAAAATTTTAAACTGAAATATACACACACCTAAAAATCACTATAATCCTGGTTTTTTTATCTTATTTTGGTGACAGAAGAGTAAACACAAGCCGTTGCTAATAAGCCCAAACATAAATTATTAAACTATCTACCGTATGATCAAATGCATTTCAGATTATATTCTGAATTAATTTTGCCTTGACGTCCACCCAAGGAACACATCTGATGTGCCCCCCTGCATGGTCGTGGTGATCCCTCTCTTTCAGGATGCCCAAATCTCTGACTTGAGTTGTGCCAAATGAAAGAAAGAGATGATCATATCAAAAACCAAAGCTCGGCATCCACCACTTACCTAAACATTATTTTCTGTAAGATCACAATTCATCCGACTCAAGTGATGTGAAAACAACTCTTAAGCTCTGAACTTTTTAATGGATTCACAATATTTCCTATGTGTAAATTTTTCTCATGCCTCCAAGACACTTTTAGAGCTTATAGTGGAAGCAAACAGGGATGAAGAAAAAATCGTTTGATAGCTTGTAACTCAAGATAACTTAGAGTTTAGAATTTTTTTTTTTTAACATCCGAGCCTGAACATATGGCCTATGCGGAAAACCTATCGAAACCAAATATGTGATCAATGCAAGGAAATTATGTTAAAATATACATTATGCAGTGCAGTATACTATCAGAAAAGAACCTCAAAATCTCCCGATTTTGTAAAGTTTGCTTTGAATACAAAATTATCTCCATATCTGAAACCTGTTTCTATCATAATTGCATTTTAATCCTCAAAAATATAAACTTAAGGAAGCGCTTCTTAATGTAAACATACCGGATGCAAACTGCTGGATTAGTTCCTGATGACAAAGAATGAACAGAGGTGGCTGCTCAGTCTCTGTAAGGCGTTCTCCACCACCCAGGTGTGGCCTTCTATCTGAATACCTTCATCTTTTTTAACCTTCTTAATCTTTCTTTAACATAGCACCAAATATCCATTCAAATGGCTTGCACTTTCCTCATTTTTGGCTTGTTACATTTACCAAAATAAGCAGGTGGAGTGTAGGGTGGAAGAATTTGATCTAGAATTAACAACGGTATAAAAATCTTTGCCTATAGTAATGTATTGTCATTTGTTTGTACATAAACTCTTGAGTTCTACGAAAAGCTTTTTTAGAACCTTTTTAGTTCTAAAAAAAGCTTGAGAGGTTGCCCAAGCTTTGCTAAAAGGTATGTTATCAGAAGTATGGCATCTTAACTGGAGATCCATTTCTTTTTACTTCTTCATTCTTATTTAAATTTTTTCCTCCAAAGAGAAGGCACACAGAAAAGGTTTTCTTACTAGCCAAAATTAAGGAAAACCCAAGTTATTTATTTACTGTGTCAAAGTTTGGAAATCTAGAACTTATGTAAGTCTCTCTTCTGCTAACTAAATATCAGCCACAGATGTATAGACAAGTATACACACACACAGGCACATGAAATAAAGAAGGACCAAGAGGCTCACTTAGAACTATGGAGTCTGTAATCACAATGTTCATGATAGTGGCAGAAATCTGAACTCATCTATTCCAAATATTGGCTGGAGATAAATAATACAAACTAAAGCTGCTCCACAGGTGTGGCAAAGCTGAAGAAAGAAAAAGTGAAGTGGGTCAAGATGCTTTACTGATGATGAAGTTTTTTTGATAATCTCTTCAACCACAACCCAAACCATCCTCATTCCACGGAGTGTAAACAGGAAGCTGTGAACTAGGATGCTGATGAACATAACAATTGGGTGTATTAAAGTTAATCTTCAAGTAATCAATTCAACTCAAAATAATTACTCCTAAGGATTTCTTCCAACTAGGTAACCATGAGAACGTGTTGGAGGATGTTTGTGTTTTAAAGGAAAAAGCAGCCATGTGTGATGTTAACTGCCATTACAACGCAACCCTCTCATCCTGTTCTAAGTATCATTTTCAGTGACACTGGAAATATGGTTTCAGCATCATTGAGCTCCATGAACTGCATAAAATGAATAAAGGAGACGGCAGGTGCTTTGTTCTATCTCAGAGTCTCATAAATGATGAGCTAACATGTAAAATGTTTCCTATAGATGACCAGGATGGTTATTCAGCTTGGAAAATTCAGATAAACTAGCTAAGAAAAATTACATGGTACATTCTTACTATAATTACATTAAACTCAGCCATCTGAAGAACGCTCACATTTCTATCTATTTTCCTCTCACTTTCAAAGGTCCATTATGTGTTCCTCTAAAAATCCATTCCAAGGCATGCCCCTTTTCCCTTTCTATTTCGAATATGGGTAATTTTTAAAAAGTAAAAAATAATGATCCTATCAAAAGTCACTTAAAATAATGGAGAAGATTAAGAAATTTAATTATTTATATCACTATAAAAGCATAGCAGGCAGCCTCTAAAATGGCCCTCAATGATCCTTACCTCCTGGTATTCACATCCTTGTGTAACACTTTCCCCTTGACTATGGGCTGAGCTTACTGACTTGTTTCTCATTAATAACACTTGACATAAATGATGGGATGTCACTTCTGAAATCAGGTTACAAAAAACTGTGGCTTCCACGTTTCTCACTCTCTCTGCTTCCCTGTTCTGAGGGAAGTCAGCTACCATGCTGAGAGTTGCCCTATGCAGAAGCCCACATGAGAAGGAACTGAGGGAGACCTCTGACCAACAGCCAAAAAGGACTAAGACCTTAATCTACCACACATGAAGAACTGAATCCTGTCATTACCACACAGGTGAACTAGAGAAGCAGATCCTCCCATAGCTGACCCTTCAGATGAGACTGCACTCCTAGCTGACATCTTGACTGCAGCCTCCTAACAGGTATTGAGTCAGAGGCACCCAGCTAAGTTGTGCCCAGATTTCTGATCCACAGAAGCTCTGGGATAATAAATGTTTATTGTTTTATGCTGCTAAATTTTCAGGTAATTTGTTACATAGTAACAGATAACTAATATAAAAAAGATGCCAGGTAGAGGGCTAGAAACCGATTCACACATATGTTGAAACATGATGAATAACAGAGGCATTGGAGACCAGTAGGAAAGATGGACTTTCAATAAAATTTTCTGGAACACCCGATTATACACACATAAAACAATGAAATTTGACCCCTATCTACCATGCTTAAAAATCAATTTCAGGTAGACTGATTACTTACTTGGGAATGGCAAAACCAAAAAAATTTTAGAAGACAGTATGGGCAGAAAATCTTTCTCACCCACAAGGTAGGGAAATAATTCTTAAATCACAAAGATAAAGGAAGTTCTAAAGGCACCAAAGAGAGGTTAAAAGACAAGCCACAAACTGGGAGATGACACTTGCTTCACACATAGCTGACTTTAGAATATATAAAGAAATCCTAAAAATCAATAAGAAGGTATCATCAATAAAAGCAAATGGGCAAAAGACCTACACAGAGTCTTTATTGAGGAGGAAATCTAAATAAATATATAAAGGAAACCAATAAATATATAAAAACATGCCAACCTCATTTGTAATTAGAGAAATACAAGTTAAAAACACAATGAGACACCAATTCACATACACCAGGCTGGCAAAAAAATCTCTGCCAATATCAAGTGTGGGTGAGAACGTAGAGGCACCAGACCATCTCGACACTGCTGCTGGTGATGTTCTAAATTAACCACTTTGGGAAAGACTGGGGCATTATCTAGTGAAGCGGAAGCCGGGCACACCTCACAATCCAGCAGTTCCACTCCTGGGTGTGTCACGGACACTAGAGAAATCACTGTAGGCACATGCCAATCTCATGTCCCCATCATGACTTATGTGATTTAAGTGAGAAGCTCTAGCAGGGTTTAGGCTAGAGAAGAGGGCGGGGAAGGGGTTGGCCAAAGGTACAAAAAGTAGCCCCAGGATGTGGGGCTGACACTTGATGAAAACATGAAGTCTCCAAGCTGTCTCCCTAACGACCTGTCTCTTCTCTTTGATGGGCCCCAGTAACTACCTCCCTCTTCTCCTTTAGCACTTCTCCTTTTCCACCTCTCAATTCCTAAGGTGTTCCCCCCACCTTTTAAAAAATAACTGGCCAATGTGGAAAACAGAAGGGACATAAACAGCCACTTAGTTGCCAAAACACGTATCCTCACTTTTTACTTGGACTCTATGGGATAAGATCAGTCCCCGTATTAGTTTCCTATTGTTGCTATTGCTGTTGTAACAAATCACCAGAAACTAAGTGGCTTAAAACAATACAAAGTTATCATCGTACAGTTCTGGAGCTGAGAAGTCCAAAATGGATCTCACTGGACTAAAATCAAGTGTGGTGTTGTCCTTATTCTGGAGGCTCCAGGGGAGAATCCTCTTCCTTGCCTTTTCCAGCTTGCATTCCTAGATGACCTCCTTTCATCTTCAAAGTCAGCATTCTCCTCACTACGACTTCTGATTCTCCTGCGCTCTTCCAGTTTTAAGGACTCCAGTGATTACACTGGGCCCTCCTGGATAACCCAGGATACTCTCCTGAAGGTCAGCTGATGAGCAAATTGAACTCATCTGCAACCTTAACACCCCCGCTTCCCACCCTGTAACCTAACACATTCACAGATTCCATGGATCAGGACGTAGACATCTTTGGGCGGCTGTTATTCTGTCTACCACAGGCCCCAAGAGTGAGAATGTTGAGTTGTTGGGTACATATACTTCAAAAACAACAGCCAAACTCTAGAGTACCTGAAATTTCCTAATAGAAGACCATGAGAAAGTCCCTTAACTTTTGTTCTGGATCCTTTATGTGAAAAATGAGGTTTTTTTTTTTTTAAACTAGATCCAACCCTTCAAGTTCTACAACTCAGTATCTAAAAACATGACACTGAGTTGTAGAGCTGGAATGCTTGGATCTATGATCGAAGCAGAATGTGATTTCTTGTGGGGCTACAGGAGGGTGGAAAGATGTGTAACCCACAAGCAAAAAAAGCCAGGATTTCACAGGTTGTGGCAGACTGACTATATTAATGGTCCCAACTCTTTATACTCCCTGTATCTGTGATTTCTGTCATATAACTTCACAGTGTTCTCCCTGGTCTTGGCCACGTGACTTACTTTGACCAATGGGATGTTATCAAACATGATGCCAAGGCTTGAAAAGCACTTGTGCATTTCTGTTTGCTGTTCTCGTTCCTCTGTCTTTACGAGAACTTGCCCAGGTTAGCCTGTTGTAGGGTCAGACACGTGGAGCAGAGCTGATGCATCCAAGCAGTCCCAGCTGTGACTATCTAGATCCGCCAGCTGCCAGCTGAACCACCAGACATGTTAGTGAGCCCCATCGAGATTAGAAAAGCTGCTTAGCCACTCTACAGTTAACTGCAGATGTGTGAGCGAGCCCAGCTGAGATCAGCTGAACCCCACTAAGGTTTTGTGATTCGTCATGAGGCATTTATAGTGGCAAGAGCTAATGATATACTACAGGATGACCAGATATTTGGTCTCGCAATCTTTTTCATAAGGGACACATGTCTATTTCCAGCCCAAGTATATCCATTCATTCATTCAGTAGACACTGACTGAGCATTTGCTCTCTGTCAGGCACTGCTCCAGACATTAAGGATAAAGAAGTGAAAAGGAAAATTTCCCAGCACTCATGGATGGGACTTCCATTTTATTAACTGGAGACAAAGAAACACATAAATATTTGGTATATCTGATGGTGAAGTGTATTGTTCAAGGGGAACAATAAAGTAGAGTAAGGACAGGAGATACTAGTTGTGAAAGATGGTGGGGGTTGCTATTTTACAGAAGGTTACTCAGGAAGGCCTCACTGATAAGGTGGTGTTTCAGCAGAGACTTGAATGAAGGAGATGATATGTGGGCATCAAAGAGAAGCACATTCTAAGCAGAGGGAATAGCAAGTGGAAAGGCTCTCCTGAGGGAGCATACCTGGTGTGTGCATATTCAAGGAGCAGCATGGAGGCCAGTGTTGTTGGCTGAGTGTGCTTGAAAGGGAGATGATGACGTCAGAGAGGCAACGGGGTGGGGGGTGAGGGAGTGGAGGGGCGGGAAGGGAGGCCAAGGCCCTAGGGACTTTGGCTTCTACTCTGAGCATAATAGGAAACCTAGCTGGGCTTTAATTTTAATTTTTTAATGTGGTAAGATATATAACAAAAGTTACCATTTTAATTGTTTTTAAGTGCACAATTCAGTGGTATTAATTACATTTGCTATGTTGTACAACTATCATCACTATTTATAAAACTTTTTCATCACTCCAAAGAGAAATTCTGTAACCATTAAGAAGTAACTCCCCATGTCCCTTATAATGTCTAGTCTACTTTCTGTCTCTACAAACTTGCCTACTCTAGATCTTTCCTATAAGTGGAATCACATAATATTTGTTCTTTTGTGTCTGGCTTATTTCACTTAGCATAAAGTTCTCAGGTTCATCCATGTGTTAGCATGTTTCAGAACTTCATTTCTTTTTATGGCTGAATAAAATTCCACTGTATGGATACATCAAAATACTAATATATCGAATGCATTCTGTTTATGCATTTGTCTGTTGATGGACACTTGGGTTGTTTTTACCTTTTGGTTACTGTGAGTAATGCTGCTATGAACATTAGTGTACAAGCATCTGTTTGAGTGCCTGCTTTCAACTCCTTTGGGTACATATGCTAGGTCACATGGAACCCTAGATGGTTTTGAGCATGAGAAAGACCTGATCTGATTTACAGAGAGGTAGAAACAGGGAAACCAATTAGGCAGACTGTGTTTATTTTCAGATAATATAGTAGAGAGCATGAAAAACCACCTCTCACAAGAACATTTAAAAGAAAAAGACTGTAGCAAATAACACTATCCTATACCAAGGATGCTTTGTAACTGTTCGTAGGAACTGCTCTCATCTGAAGGATAACAGAAAAGAAATAGCCGAAGTCACTGAAAAGGGAAATTTAAAAACACAATCACAAAGTATTTATTTTAGGTAACTATACTTTATAAATGCCGTTGCTGTCATAAACATGCCAGAAAAGACCAATGACCAAGTCCTCGTCTCACGGTGTATACTACGTGATTTGGGCAAAACATAAGTCATGCCCATGCACATGATAATGCATCTTAACTAACTAGGCCCAAACAAAACCTTTACTGACTACACCATGTCACCAATTTCACAACACATATTCACTGATTACTTCTTATGTGCCAGTTACTGCTGAATGCTTCCCATGCATTACCACACTTCATTGTCAAAACCACTCTATCAGAAAGATTCTATTACCCCCAGTTTATAGAAGAGGATGGTAAGTGACCAGCCAATGATCACACAGTTAGTAAGGCATAGAGCCAAAATTCAAATCCATACAGGATGACTCCAAATGTCATGCGCTTAAGGGATGCTCCATTCTTTCAAAATGGATTTGGCCAAGAGAGAAGCCCTGGAGCCAGGGGCCTTTAGAAGGAACACGCTGATTTGATAAAGTAAATGTGCAATGGTTCTTCGCTTTTTTTGTCCTTTGGACTTCTGTCTCAAGTGGTGGCAAATCTGAAAGGCACTGATCTTACTTTTGTAGGCTGACTTCCCACTAGATAACTGTTGGCTTGACATGTGCTTGAATATTTATGTTTCTCAGTAATTTTATAGAATTGCATTGGGGAGATAGAGGGACAGGAGAAAATTTCATTCTCCAAAGCCCTTTAAGTTTAAAACATTACAAACTATGTTAGAAAACAAAGAAATTTATGTTTCTATTATTTTAAGCATAATACTCTGAGTATGACAGGAGAAACAGGCTGTCACTTTCATCATTAGAAAGTAAAAGGAAAGAAAACTAAAATTTATGGTTAGAAGCATGCCCAGATCTAAAGTACTTATACCTACAGTTCCCATGAAAAGCATTTAAATTTGCAAGATTACTATCAGTTTAGAAAGGAGCTTTTGCAATCTGCTTATCAAGATGTTAAACGACTTCAAAGAGCAGGTTGGGTGGCTTGAGTGTGATTTTTTTTCAGCCCTTGAAGAATATACTAATTTCTTAAGTTGAAGTAACAGAAGTTATCAGCCTATTATGGACTCTCAACTTCCCTGTCTCTGGTTGAGAAACTATCCATTCCACCGTGTGTATCACTGAAAGCCAAGTCCATTCAACAAATACGTACGAAGCACCAACTCTGAGCCAGGCACTGTGCTGGGGCCTGGAGCTGGTGGTGACTAGAACAGACAGGGTGGCCTTGCTCTCATGAACTTTTCCTCACACAGACGGCTTTCACTGTTAGACACGTGCTCAAAAACTTTCCAACATGCATGGTAGAAACTTCTAGTATTCACCCATATCTTCTCCCTATTTATACAGAAGTATGTATTTCCCAAACTCGTGAAGTTAGGTGGGGCCATGTGAATAGTTCTGGACAATGGCTGTGAATAGAAATATCACCACTCCCATGTGGAGGCTGTGAAAAGCCTGGTTTCTCCAGCAATTCTCTTCCTGCCCCGGACAGCTACAGTCAACCTGGGTCCCTGAGTGACTGTGTGGAGCAGAAAAACCCCCAATTCCAAACTGCCCACTAAATGGTATGAGATGTGTTGCAGCGTGAGCAGGAAATAAATCTGTGCTGTGTTAAGCCTGAGATTTCCGGTTAACTTGTTACTGCAGCACAGTCTAACTTATCATGGACTAATAATACATGTGCTTTATTGTCTAATGTGTTAGGTACACTCCAAAACCCAGAGGTCCCACTCTTCATACTGAACATTATTTTACACTGCCTCCCGGCTGCCCACATCTGCTTATGGATGCCCAAGTAAAGCCAGATTTATTCCTGTGCATTCTGTCATGACTTACGTTCTTTACACATTGAGAAAAATGTCCTTCTTCACTTGCCTCATTAAGTCCTTCTCACCTTCAAAGTCCAGTTCTAATCTCACCACATCCATGAAACCCTCTGCAGGGGAAATGTTTGAATACGCTCTTCACACTGACAGTTCTTCACCTTGTAAATTCTACCATACTGATTCCAAGAAACATTTCCTAGCTTCCTCTGTCCCAAGGGTGCAAACTTGAGACACTGATTCCACACTCAGATGCAAAGTGTGTGAGACATGGATTGTGAAGCAAGCTTCGTGAGGAAGCAGACAGGGCTTGGGGCCTCTGCCCTGCTGGGGCAGGAGGGGCAGAGGTAACATCTTTTACCACCAGCTTCTATGTGGTCCTGGGTGTTGTTTCTGGAGACTCAGCAGAGTCCATTCCCCAGCCCTTCCAACAATTCTGTGAACTATCTAGTATCCCTTTTCAGCCCTTTCCTGTTTAAACTAACAGAATCGTTTTCTGTTGTCTGCAACCCTGACTCATACTTTCCCTTATCCCGCAAGTCTGCAGAGGTCTCCCTATGTTCCCCTCCTTATGATCTGATGCCATCCAATTTAGCACTTGATATACTATAGATTTTTGTTTCATGAGCACATATCTTCTCTTTCCAACTAGACTTTCATCTCCTCGAGGGCAGGGATCACACCTTAGACTTCCGTATCCTAAGCAGTGCTTGGCACAGTGCTGGGTCTACTTGAGGAACTGACAGATGACCAGATAATTTATCATCCAAACCAGGATACTTTGGAGGATGAAAGAAAAGGCACTATTATTAATTTTACCAGGACAAAAGGTATAAACTAGGACTGTCCCAGACAAACCAAGACATATGGTCATACTTCACACTGATAATTATTGACTGAGTAAAAAGGGAAAGACATTTGAAGGAAAAGTAACGTAGTCAAAATGACAACACAAAAGAGCCATTCTGGACACCTCAGATTTGGTAAAAATCATCCATAAACTTTAATCACAAGAGGAATTATGTCACACAGGGCAGCTAGTGTACCCACATAGGACCCTCTCCCTCACCCCAAACCCTCCCCACAAAGGTCACAACAGAATAGCAATATAACCACAAAACATCCAGACTGAAATCTCCTCAAAGGCCAAGACCACTTTCATTATTTCTGTCTCCAATATTTAGTCCAGTGCTTAGACAACATTATGTTCAATCAATGCTGAAACATATCATAAGAAGCCAGGCATTACCTACATGTTGCATGTGAATAATTCAGGCTCAGGGGGCCTGATTCTCTTCACTTGCTCTCCCTGCTCTGGCAGTCTGCCCACGCCGTTGCCTAAAGCTCACAGCTCCTTCTACCCCCGTCTCCAATGTGAGCAAAGGATACAGAGGCGGGGAAAGTGCTTGCCCAATCTCATCCCATGATGCCTTTTTGTGAGTGTGTACAGCAGTGTAAAGAGCACTTCATGTGTCCTAGCTGCCCTAGCCTCGGCGAGAATAAAGTGAGGTAATACAGGTAAAAGCCTTCACATCACATAGTAGAGGCTCACTAAATAGTAGCTATTATTATTATCAAGGCACAATTAGTTCTTTGATGCACACAATTCCCCTCACCATGCCCCAGCTACAAGCCTCAGAAGGAGGAAAATTATCATCCGTGATTGCACAATTAGTGATGCAAGTGAAATGAAAGCTAATTGTTTAGCATTCGCTCGCTCTGATGGTACTTTGGACGGTACTCAAATTGGTATGTGGAAGGTATTGCAAACATACTAAATATACTTCAAGCTGACATAATCATACTGGTTCAGCTGTAATGCCCAATAAAATACAGCTCAGCAGCACAGAATAAAAGCTGTGTATCTAGACTGTGAGACCCAAATATGTCCTAACGGATCTGCAAAAGAAACTAATTAGATGCAATATGAAAGAAATGGACTAAATATTAACTGTATTATGGTTTTAACTGTGACACCAATTTAACATATGGGCAATGAAGAATTCACTCGTTATAAAGTTTAAAAAAAACCCCAGAAATCAGAAAAACTGCTTGGGATTGGAGCCAATATCTTGGCGGTGGAAGGAAAACTAGGAAGGAACACACCCTCATTTGCTTCTACCACGGTTAGCTGATCTGTTTGAAATTAGATCCACTTTCAACTGTTTTAACTTAATTATTAAGCCATTTTTTAACCTCATGAATGCAGTTTTCATGTGCTTTCAAATCTGGCCCTGAACTAATAGACCCTTTCACTTCAGTGGTTTTGGAAATGAATGTTAGATAGAGAGGAAAGCATTTTAGTGGTGCTTTCCTAAGGGTCAAAGCTCTACAAATATAGTATAGTTTGCACATAAAACTCAGTACACCTGAATATCCTGCTGCCCCTTTGTCTGGTAATGAGGCAAACCACGGCACCCTTTAAAATTTCTGCTTCCTTTCTAAGTGCAGTGGAGTGTGTTGGTGCTGAGCTATCTAACTGCTCAAGCAAATCTATTATTAGATCAAAGTCCCAATAGATGAGAAACAGGTGGCAGCCAGGCACCCTGGGGGAGCATTCCCTTCACTCGTGAGAAACAAAATGGTAGGTCCAGGTCTCCATTCCAGAACATTCTCCTTTAAAGGGGCATTAAAGAATAAGAGGAATAAATGTCTGTCAGTAAGAACAGCCAATGCTATGAGATTGTTACTGAGCCTCTTTCTGTTAATTTGTCATTCTCATTATGCGGAGGAACCTCCTGAAGTGATCTGGCTTCATTTGCCATTTTGTAGGAAATCGATTGCTGATGATTACACCATTTGAAATGACAAAAGATTGGGCAACTTTAACCTTCATTGCTTAAAGTAAAATAATGCCTTAGCATGTACACAAATTGATAATAGTAATAGTAGCCAACGTTTATTGACTGCTAAGCCATTTCCATGTAAATCCTATCAGGTGGGTACTGTTATTATCCCCATTTACAGAGGAGAGAACTGAGGTGGAAAGAGGTTGAGCAACTTGCCCAAGGTCACAGTTCTTGTAAGTGGTGAACCAAGGATTCCAATCCAAGTGATCAGAATCCAGAATCCATGTTCTTAATTGCTATACTATACTATACTATAATTGCATAGTGAAACCAAACGGAAGCAAGGTATCTTATAAAAAAAGTAAAGTAAACAAAATTTACATAAAAGCCAGGAAAGTACTGCTGTTTAAAGGCATACTTATTGAATCCCTTTATCAAATACGAATATATCTATCATGCACGAGGCACTTTGTCCACATTATCTAATTTAATCTTTTGCAAATCTGTTATCTCCATTTTCCAAATGAAGAAACTGTGATTCAAGGAAGTAAGTTGCACAAGATCACAGGAATTGTAATTTGAACCCAGGGTGAGAGACTCCAAATCCTCAAGCTCTTTCCACAAAGCCACCCTGCCTCTTCTTTCTTTAAAGCGATTCTTTATTACTAGGAATAAACTCAAAATGAGAACAACTTTGGAATAAAACTGACTCCTTATAAGTTTAGAAGTAGGAGAGAATTTTGTTCTTTTCCATCTTCTCCCAGGCACAACATAGCTCTGACTTCTTAAGTATCGATCTTGGTAGGAGTCAAGTGATTTGTTATAACATGGGCCATAAAAGGAGAAAGAACATCAGTAGCAAAACCAGTTAGCCTTTATCAAGCAGCAGTAGTGTTCATATTCTCTTGTCTTCCTAAGGCAGACTTATAACTTGAATAGCACTTTTAACAGAGCACAGAGAAAATGATTAATATTATCCATTTTCTCATTTTTTTCTCTTTTTTTGTATTCAGTGTAACCTTAATCTGGTATATAAAGGAAGCTACTAGTCCAGAAGCGAGCGTATAAGACTTCTGTAACTCAAAAGGGAAAGGCATTAGGGACCTGGGCTTAAAAATTCGGGTTTGACCTACACCCATCAGGGAAGCAACTACCAAAAAAATAGAAAATAGCAAGTGTTGGCAAGAATGTGGAGAAAGTGGAACCCTTGTGCACTGTTGGTGGGAATGTAAAATGGTACAGCCACTGTGGAAAACAGTATGGTAGTTACTAAAAACATTAAAAATAAAATTACCATATAATCTAGCATTTCTACTTCTCGGTATATAGCCCAAAGAACTGAAAGCAAGGTCTCAAAGAGATAGGAGTACAACCAGGTTCATAGCAGCATTACTCACAATAGCCAAAAGGTGGAAGCAACCCAAGTGTCCATTGATGAATGAATGGATAAACAAAATGTGGCTAATATATAATGGAATATTATCCAGCATTCAAAAGGAAGAAAATTCTGACACATGCTGCAACATGAATGAACCTTGAGGACATTATACTAAGTGAAATAAACTAGTCACAAAAAGACAAATACTGCACGATTCCTCTTATATCAGGTACCCAGAATAGTCAAATTCAGAGAAAGAAAGTAGAATGGTGGTTGCCAGGGCAGGGGGAGGGAGTTTCGGTTTTGTAAAACGAAATGAATTCTGGAGATTGGTTGACAACAATGTGACTACACTTAACACTAATGAACTGTACCCTTAAGTGGTTAGGACAGTAAATTTACGTTATGTATATTTTACCACAAATCAAAAACAAAACCAGGCTTGAAAGTTGGTAAGACCTAGATATAAAGGCTGACTTGCCTCTTCTACCTTCTAACTTTGTGACTCAAGATAAGTTATCTATTGAGTTACTGAAGCTCAGATTCCTCATCTCCGAAATAGGGATAAGAGCAGTATCTTCCTCATAGTTATGAGGATGATATGAGGGAATGCACGCGAGACATTTAGCACAGTGCTTGGCTCACAATAAGTACTCCATAATTGTTGGCTTTGAGTCATAGCAGTAGGCACGGAGTATTTAGCCAATGGCAATGCCGAGTGGGTACTGAGAGGAAAAATCCCTTGTGGTCTCTCAAGAGGCCTCAGGAGGCAGCATTTGTTGCCTTGGGGGGATTTAACATGGCCCAGGGTTTGGCTCAGTGCCTTGAAAGCTCAGAAACTGAAATGCTCAGCATCCACAGAAGAGACCAGATGAATAAGACACAGGAGACGAGCGTATAAAACCAGAATGCCAGTTATTAACAGCACATTTATAGAAGGCTGAACAAACCTTATTTCTCACCTGGTAATCATGGACTCGACAAAGGGAAGTAAGCGAATCAGATGTACAATGGTACCAGGTAAGATAACTAGATGTATTCCTTTCTATATAGGGATGGTTTTCAGACTTTTCGAAGTCCATTGGTCAAAGCATCCTCTCCTCCAGGATGCAAGTGTTCGCTGCCAACGTTGGCTTCTGGACCTTTCTTGTTTGGCTTGCATGTCTGACTACTCCTACCCTCTGACTGTTTCTCTCACCACTTTAATGCCTTCCATCACACTGCAGTGAATTCCTGCCGGCCTGGGAGACAGTAATCTCTTTAAGGTGATTCTACCTATCTTTTCTTTGACCAAAAAGGTGTTGGGTTTCAGACAGGGTAGTACTATTCCTCTCAGATAACAGAGCAATATAGACTTTCATGTATTTTGTTTAAAAGCTTAACAAAAATCATTAGAAACATTCACTGAATTTCTACATATGGCTAGGGAGTAGTAACCACCAAGATATATTGTTAAGTGAAAATAGCAAAGTGTTTATCATTTATCTAAGAAAAAAGTGATAAAAAATATGTCTATGTATTGTTCATATTGTTAAAACAAACCATTGGAAGAATAAACTAAAACAAAAAAAAGTCCTTAAATAGGTGGGAGAGGAAGCAGGGTGGAGGGAACAGGAGTAAGTAGAAGGTAGAAGGTGGACTTCTCACACCATACTTTTTTGTAGACTTGATTTTGCAAAGTATTTTACATAATTATGAAACAAAATTAAATTAAAAATATTTTTTAAAACAAAGGAAAACAAATGCTCCTAAGTGTGTACTGATTTGTTGGCGTAACTACATGGAGAAGAACTATTTTCAGGAAACTTTAAAACCATTATTTGCCAATACTTTCCTAGTGGGATATACCCTAAGAACAAAACAACTACAAAACTACCTGCCACACCTTAAACTGCTTTCAATGATTATATTGTTGGCGGTAGTGTTAGTGCGGTTATTATCAGACAGTTATGTGGGTATTACAGGATAAAGCAAATGAGTAATTGTGTTTTTGGGAACTGGAATGGAAGGAAAGTTACAGATGCCAGACAGAAAATTTCTAAATTTGACCTGGATGAAAGCATTGGTATGATTGGGGGAAAAAAAAGGGTTTTCTAGCTCCACCTGCCAAAAGGCATAAGAACAATGACCAACTCAAGAGCGTACACTATAGTCCCTAAATACTGTTTTTCACTAAAAGAAACCAGAGCTCCTTGGAGACATGGCTAATTCCAGGTCTGGAGCAGAGAGTGTCCAAGATGAGCCTGGAACATCCTGTCATATCAGAAGGCAAGGAACTATTAAGATCTCAAGGAGCTATGTCACAAGAATTGAGAAACCAATCTGAAGAGCTTCTATTGTCCAAAAATGCAACCATTTGAGTCACCAATTAAATATAATAATTGCAATGTATAAAAGCACATCAAATATGTAAAAAATCCATGAGTTTATAATACTAAAAAACCTCATTGGTTACTTTTGGAGGATGCTGAGGAATCAACTCAAATCTTGGAAACTGGTACACAGAGAGCAGGCATCAAACCTTTATCTCACCTTTCCTGTATGAACTGTACCTTGGGGTAAATAAAAATAAGAGAACGTTTCTTTTCAGAGGAGTACTTTTAGCTCATCAATGAGGAAGGAAAGACAGAATTAGAATCCTACCATTTTGAAACCCCTAATGACTCCAATGATCGTAGGCAATGCCCAAAATTGACTGACACATAAGGAGGACACCCAGACATTATATGCCTCATAAGAGCATCACATGAAAATAGCCTCTCAAAAACTCAAACCTGAATCTGATTAAGTCTCTAAATCTAACTACCACTTTATAAAACAAATGGGGAACACAGAAACCTGTTAAATCCTATCAGAGGATGTAATTAGCAAATTCCAGACTGTGGGAAATGCTGCAGGACAAATAACCTGGTTTCTTTTACAAATAAATGGCAATACAAAAAGAGAAAAAAGGGAAAGCCTATAGGTTAAAACGACTTACAAAACACACTAATTGCAATGAGTGGACTTTATTTGCATCCTGATTCAGAAAAATTGTTTAAAAAATAGCAAAATTAGAACACTGAGTTGACACTGACTGGATAAAGAATTAATGTTAATTATTTTTAGATTTGATACTGTACTGTGATTAGGTTTTTAAAACGAATCTTCACCTTTTAGAGATATTTTCTGATATATTTCTAGATGAAACGATAAATAGGATTTTCTTTAAAAGAATCAGGGGGAGACGGAGGTGAATGTGAACACACATGACATAAGATCAGCTATGACTTGATACCTGTTAAAGGTGAGTAATGGGTACATGGAGTCATACTAGTCTCTCTACATTTGAATATGCTTGAAAATTTCTATAATAGAAAATTTCCATAATAGAGTTAAAACGAAACAATTCTGTGATCCCAATCTTTGATAATGGCTCTCAAATAATTTTTCATATTATTGAATGGTCATGGATTGGCACAGGTGACATCAGCTCCACTTATCCAAAGGTTTTCTTCAGATGGAATGACTGAACAGCACAGCAATTTTCCAAGGAAACTTCAATTGTATAAAAAGATCATCACATTAAACAGGGTATGTTACCACAAATTTAGGTTCCATGTGTGAACATGGTAAAAATATCATGCTCTTAACATCTTAAAACTGTTTTCCTCAAAGTTGCTATTCCTCTGGCCCCTTTCACTAAACATACACACAGCTTTTGCCTGTCCCCACCACCATTTTTATAACCCCCTTCTGAAGAATTATTAATATATAGATGAGAGACAATCTCGAGCATCCAAGGGGATGTTGTTCAACTATACTTTCTGAAGCTGGTATTGTGAAAATTTGGTATTATTACATTAAAATGTTAGAACTGCTTTTCAAATATCAAACGCTCCTCCTCACTTGAGAATTATTTTCCTGGAAGAGTGGTTCTCAAACTTCAGTGTACATCAGTATTACCAGGAGAGCTCGTTAAAAGATTACTGGGTTCCTCTCCCATAGTTTCTGATTCAGGTCTGGGTCGGGGCCTGAGAATTTGCATTTTTACAAGTTCCAAGACATCGCTGATGCTGCACTTCTAGGGACCACACTTGAGAATTACTGTCCTAGAACATCTACAAAAACTTGTGTGTCCCCTGCTGCCTCCTATCTCTTCTTCATCCTAAGAACAAAATCCCCTGACAGTTTCCATAGAAAAGTTCATGATCTATCCCTTCTTTGATTTATATTTATCCCTTTGAACTCTATGATGCCACCCATTGGATAATTAGTACATAACCATTTTCTGAAATTAATTCTCCTTAAGTGATACTTATTCAAAAATGTTCCCTATTACATTGAAAGTGCATTTGGGCTTCCACCTTCCCTAAAAATAATCAGACTAATTTTGTTTCTCTTGACTACCCTCCTCTTCTTCTCTTCCTCTAGTCCTCCAACCAAACTGAAAAGAGGATCAGTGATAATCATAAAAAGATTTTACTATATGCTCTTTCCATTAGAATATAATTTGTTAGAGGACAGTAACCTTTTGACTTTATTGTAGCTTTCCTTTTCTATCACGTTATAGGCATTTACCTATTATTATTTGAAAATAACATGGCCTGATTTCTATTAATATTTATAGAATTCAAAGTCCTGGCGCAGGGCAGGCGTTCAATCCATTTTTGTCAAATGAAATATTTCAGTCACAGAATCTTAGAGACAACTGAGGTTCAGGAAACCTAAGTGATATACAAAAGGTCACAAAGTCTGTTACCACAAATGCCAGAATCCTAGAAATCTAGACGTCAGGACTCCCACCCAGCCTGTGCTTCTTCCCCTAGTCTGTTGTACCTCTCACTAGTTTCACCAAAAGAGGTCAACAGGGCCTAAAGTGAGACAAAAGAAATCCAAGAATAATCATAAAATTCACAGTTAAGGAAATACATTTACTATGGGAAAGAATTTTTTAGCACAATAGTCTGCTTTAGATGCTTTGGCCTTTCTAGATTTGTTTACAAAGTATGAGGAGGAGGTTACCATTCTACAAAACACACAGGAAAAGCCTAGAAAATTCAGAAAGATAGAAATTCTGATGGGATTGGTTCTCTGGCACTGAAGAGATTATCCTAATAGAGAAATTCACCCCCGACTCCAACATATACAATGCGTACTGTATGATCACGGCTGAAATAATTAACAAAACCAAAATTGTTAGTACCAAGGTTATCTTTAGAGTCTGCTCTTTCCAGATGCAGCTATATTTGGAGGAAAGGAAAATAACCACTATTTATTATGTTCTAAGAATAGGATTAGGTGGTGAACATACACTATTCCATGTATTCCTTTGAACAACCCCTGTGAGACAGCCATTATTATTCCCATTTAACAGACTAATCTAAAGCTTGGAGGAGTCACATGCCTAGTGTAAATTGGCAAGTCCAGATGCAAACCCAGGTCCATCTGACCCCAAGGTCACACTTCATCCAGAGTTAAGCTCATTTTTTTCATTTAAGAGTTCCAGCACTTTTATCAGTGTGCAAAGATCTCAAAAAGTCTGAGACATGATTATAACCTCTATCATCTACCAACAGATCCTATAAAAATCGAAGCTGTTCTCTTCCTGCTTAATTTATATTGGTTCATATAATCAGCAAAAACATTTGTAACACCAGGACAAATTCATTAAAGAAGGCTTTTCAACCCTGAATTTGGCATATCTTTAAAAGCTGACAAATAATGAAGAGTAAAGCTATGTTCAGTAATTTATATGAAGTCAGAAATGGTGATGGAAGACTTGCCTGATGTTTCCCTTAATGTAAATATGCAAATCAATATTCCTAACCCTATGGCCTCATGCACGCTATAAGACTATTCCTAGAAGGGCCAGCAGCCAACTGATCTTTATCCTCATCTTACCCAGGACTTTGGGGCCATCCTGGTTCAGAGGAGGCTGGTGGTAGAACTGATGAGAACACTACTTCCTAGGCTAGAGGAAGAGAGAGGAGAGTAGAAAAGCCTGCCCATAGCATTTAAATGGGTCTGCCCTTTTAGAAAGTAATAGTTATGGAACTAATAAAAGAGTACTACTTTTGCTTACTTCTGTATTATTAATGATGATATTTTACAACACCATTCCTTTTAACAGGCATACACGAAGGAACTAAATCAGGTTGGGTCTTGGAAAAAATCCTTTGCCCACTACTGCCCATTTGTTGTGAAATCCTTTCCACTGGGGCAACATAAAATCAACCTGGTTAAACACCCTGTGTAGAAAAATAAAAAAATAAGTCAACTTCCTTTAAAAGTTTCTTAAGTATTAGCTAACATATCAAAAGCTAAATCTCTAGCAATATAATTTAAATGCTGGATCACTCTGTTCCTTCCTGGCCATCCATCCAAAGCCCCAAGTATGAACTTTTTTAAACAGCAAACATTAACGGTTATGCTTATCAAGTTTTACAGTTCACCCCTGGTTGAGCAGGATGACACACTTGGCAGGGTTTTGACAAAGGCTAGTCTACATCATTCCACTATCAGTCAGATGGCTGGGCACACGGATTCTTTACATGCACTTGTCAAGCTCGTGAGAGGTATCACCCATGTTTGGATACCAGAGTCCATCACCACACTAAGTGAGAATATAGATAAAAGCACCCTCTTTATCACTCTTCCCAAAGTTTAATTAACATGCCCTTGCAATTTATTTTGAGGGAAAACATAATACATGTATTAAAACAACTTTGGAATAAGATGGCCAGATAAATATCACTTACCTTTTGTCTGTATGTTAAGTCACTGCTATATACTTTTTTTGGGAGCGCTTAACAATTGTGTTGGAGAAAGGACATCAAATGATGCTTAGAAAGGTGATACACATTTTCATTTCACACTCCATCGGCTTTTACAGCTGTAGCTCAATGAAATGTAAGAGAGAGCTTGGCAAACAGCCATATTTACCAAGGTATAAAATAGGGGTCAGGTTACTTTTTTATAGAAAGAAAAAAATGTTTAATTTTCACTCCACATGACTAAAGCAGATATTCAGCTAACACCCTAGAGAAAGGCACCATAACCACATACTCTGACATGGTTTAATGCCTGTTTAACTGTAGGTTTTTACGGTATTATAAACAGCTTCATAAAGCCAAAAACTATTCCTTTCCTCACCTCCTTCCACCCAGGATCTACTGACACAGAAACAGACCGGATCAGATCATCTTCCGTGTTAAATCTTTCTCCTGAAAATGATGGCTTTTGCCCTCTGCTACTAGCCTAGAAGCAGAAACAGCTTATCCCCTTTACAGGCAGAGAAGCCAAGCTACAGGCATCAGCAAAAATGCATCTTTCTCATTCAGACTTCAATCCGTCAGAAAGGATTAAAGCCTCATGCATATATAAAAAGGGAACTATAAACGATAACAGAAACATGGTCTGGAATCTCTGTGCTTCCACAGCTGCTGTTTACTGGCAGGGCAGAGGGGACAGTCTTTTACTCACCTCTGTTAAGCCTGAGACTTCTCCTTTTGCTAATGGTTTGCTGATGGATGGCGTGTATACTTTGGCGTCTGACACTGGCTGCCCTTTCATAAAATGTTTCCCTGATTCATAAATGTCCACTTCGACCATTTTCCCCATGAATGTGGGGTTCTTTGGCACTAAAACCTTTAAAAAAATTTCAGAAGGCTTAATGTTATTTAAAATAACCTTTGTATTTTAGAACAGTTTTAGATTTATAGAATTATTGCAAAGATAGCACAAAGAATTCCTGTATACACCGCACTTAGTTTTCCTATTATTAACATCTTACATTAGTATGATACATCTGTCACATTAATGAGTCAATATTGACATATTACTATTAACTAAAGTCTATACTTTATTCGGATTTCCTCAGTTGTCTTCTAATGTCCTTTTTCTATTCTGGGATCCCATCCTAAGTGGGCTCTATCTTCCAGCTGTCCAAGGATTTGGGGATCTACCAGGAAGGGAAGGCATTTCTGGGAGGAGCTACAGGGCTGTAGATAGAGCTCTTTCATTGCAGGACGCCTGTTGTCCTAAGGCATGTGGAAGGCAGACCTGGGAAATCCCCCAGCAGTCAGCCAGTCACTTCTGGACAGGCCTTTGATATTCTGCTCTTGGCTGTCGCATGCAATGAAGAAAACTCAGACAACACTGATGAAAGCTTTACATTTTTAATAACGTCCAAGTTAGCTGTCAGACTAATGGCTGGAGTAGACTCTTCAAATAAAGGCCTACATGTTTGTGTGTATACGTGTGTTGTGAGTGTGAGTGTGCACATAAGCATCTGCTTTGGGGAAAGGGGAAGAACATTTAAAAGCAACCTTTTCAATATCCCAAACATTGGTGTTTGGAGTTAAATAACTCCTTTAACTAATGATTGCCATTCATTTCTTTTCATTCTACTATAAAATGCATGCATTTGTTAGTTCTTCCTCCATACAGAATCAGCTACTCTGAAGAGTACTTTGGCTAGTTGACAGGAAACTGTCAGATGGTCTCCTTCCACCAGAGATTTCTGATAAAGGTACTTGTTTACTTCGAGCAAACGTTTCCCCTCCTTTGGGACTTACAGGTAGTTTGTATGCATTATGTCCGCCTCACACTTCTATTTTAGTATTGTAGCTGTTTGCCAATCTCTTCAAGTTAGGTTCCAAAATAAATAGACTAATTCTAATCCAGCAAGACTCTGACATCTAGATACAATCTTCACTTCTGGAACTCATCTTTTTTACAAAAATAACTTCTATGAAATCTTTGATATGCTCAGTGGTAGAGACAAAAGTCCGATGAGAGCCCCAAGTTCCACAGCTAATTTCTCTGAGAGGCAAAACTGGACCTTGGTCTTTCTGAGTTTGATTTTTTATGACCACTGAGTACACTGCTTCATCAAAGTATAGGAAAAAGGTCACCTGGGTGGCAAATTACTCATGGCAAGCAAATGAACTAAAAGAGCTTTCGTATCAGGATATGAAAGCCCTTTTAAAGCAGTTTTTATAAAACAAGAAAATCTCTAGAGTAAACTGTCCCTGGGAGATTTGGTACTATTCTGGGGGAAAATAACTCTCCTTGATCTGCTGCCTTGATCTGAATGAAGGGCTCAGTGTTTGTTCTCCTCCGGTTTTAATAATTGGAAAAAGCCTGACTGCTTTAAATTGGAGGAAACAGCTAATGAGGCATGCCATTGCCTTTAAAATGAAGGGGAAAGAAGTTCCCTGCTGAGGCAAAAACCCAGATGGCAAGAGAAAGGAGAGGGAAGAGGCAACCAAAAGACAATCAAGCTCCTCCCCAGGGCTGAGCAGAAGGTTGGCCTGAATAGGAAAATGGCTCTCTGGAGTCAATTAATGAGATGGAAAATGGGGAAGAGATGCAGCTCAAACAAGGGGTGTTGGGAATCCTTCCTCAGCTGCAGACTCTCCTGGGTACCATACAGGGCATGTTTAGTCCGGGCCTTGAAAAGCTCCCCCACGTTTCCTGAGGACCCAGTGCCCAGTCTGAGATTATTCCACGTGGAACATCAACGCTGGAGGCTTCTTCAGCTACTGCTTCCCTGCCATCTGACATGGTCTGTCGGCTTTCCTGGCCCACCCCCTACTTGACTTGTCCACGCCGGCCTTAAGAGTCTTCCCAAGTTCTAATTCTAGCCATGACCCACAGAAAAAAATTTCACCTCTTATTTAATGAGAAAGGAACACAAAAGTAGGAAAACTCATTTGATATAAAGAAAAGTTAATACAATCCAGGAATGACCCATGAAATCCCTATGCCCCCAGGAGAGTCTCCCATCCAGGAGGCCATATTCTGTCTTCTCTTTGGCCCTTTCCAGGGTCGTGCCCTTGAAGGAGGCATTCTGTTTTCTTCAGTCACTTTTGAATTGCTTTACCACCTGGGGAAAGTGGAATCCCAAATGCTGAAACACAAGTCTGGCTACGGGTGGGGCAAGGCATGCTAGCTTGCTCGGACAGGGAAAGGCAGCTAGTAAGTGCGGAGCCCTTGGGGCTGGCCTCAAAAAAAACCTCTCAAAGTGAAGTTGGTTCAATCCTCACACTGGTCTCCAGAGTTGTTCACTCTATTTGAGTTGAGTCCATGGAACAGACTCTTTTCTTTGCCCCCAGCATTTTTATCAGGGTGGAAGTTAAAAAAAAAAAAAAAAACAAAAACAAATACTAAAACTAAACAAAATACCAACCAAGCAAAAACCTACGTGAGTGCTGAGAGGAAATCCCTGCCCTTCCACACTGATGCTGCCCATGCCGACATGCTTCCTGTCTTCTGGACAGAACTTTCCCCTCTACTTTGCCAGGCTGTGGGAATTTTGGCAGTGATAATTGCCTGTTCTAAACTCCTAAAAGCCCTAAAGCTGGTCCTGTCAAAGATTCATGAGGACTAAAACACACTTATTCCTTTGTATAGAATGTTTTGTAGACTAAGCCACAAAGATAAGCCCCATGTTAGCCTGGCTGGCTTGATGCTATAAAATAGCCTTGCTGTGACAAGATTCTGCAGCCTGCCCTCCCTGCTACCTGAGCCCCCACCGTGTCCCTCTTGCTTAAACTGATTTACTCTTAGAACTCTTTCTCATTTTGGAGAAATCTTAAGAATCTGGAAGTGTCTCTTACCTGCTCATAGAATCGATTATGTGCAACATAAAACTTGGAATCAAAAGATTCCTCTGTTACTAACACTTGTTGTCTTTCACCAACCTGTGGAGAGAAGGGGAGAAAAAAGGAAAGATAAGGGTAAACCTGAGAATCCAAAATAAATGCCAGTCTGAAGAGTCCTAGACCAGTAAGGAGTGTCTTGTTGAATTTAAAGTAGACCCTAGATTGCTAGTTTCTTAACAGCTAACACAAGAATCACTGATTCAAATTTCCTGAAAGACATTATTATCTATGTAGTAATATAAAATTAGCATAGTATAAAATCTTACTTCCTTACATAACCATGAAACAAAACTTGATCTTATTTCCTCCTTCAACAGAAGTAAGATAATTAAGGCTTCTAAGACATACAAAAATCTTTTAAATATCACTTTGTTTCTTGAAACAAAGTTGGAAAACAAGCCAGAACAAGCTGCTACTAATCCAAATTCATGAAAATATTTTGGCAATATGAAAGAGTAGTAATAAACATTAATTTGAGTTATGAGGGATGTAACACTAAAGAAAATGCCTCCAACACTAGTCATTAAATCCTTCACATAAACATTTCACATGTTGCATATGATTCTGAAATTACTGATTAATTCACAGATCTACTTGTTATATACATTTTCTTTGTCACAGGCAACTGTCTCTTCTTTGTTGCAGCCATGACCTCATGTTCATTTTTTTTTTAAAGAGTAAGCAAAAATATGGGATTCTTAATTCTCTACAGGATCAATCTACATTTACGATCTAAATATGCATTTTTAATAATCAAGAAGTTAAATCAGCCAAAACACTAGTTAAATAAATGTGATTATTCTAGAAAATTCTACCATTTCAAAGTTTATTTTACTGTGAAATGCAACATTTAAAGTATCAATTACTTTTTTTTTTACAAGGTTGTCAAAATGTCTGATGTAGCAAACTAGCTGTATTGAATGATTAGGCCCGGAATTATTTTTGCCATTGCTACTTGAAAAATACAACCCTCTATATTAAAGCACGTTGGCAAGAAGACTTTGTAAAAGCAATCCCTATTCTCAGACGTAGGAACTTGTCACCCTGTTCAGGCAGTTACCATTTAGGAAACATAAACACAGCTGCACTAAATAGACTACCTAATAATTAAAAAAAACCCAAAAAAACCCCAACCAGACTCCCCTCTCCAGCATACAATGCCAATACCTAAATACACCGTAATTTACTATTTCATTCAAAATGTAGCCCCCTTAGCCAAAGGTTGTAAGGTCTCTAGGATGATACTTATCACAGACTTTTTTAAATCCCTGAAAACCAATGAAAGTTCCTGCAACATTAATCTCTTTTAAAAATCAAGTTGCAACAACAGAAAGTTCCCCCAACTTCTACTTTGAGCTTTAATGGCTCTGTTTATTAAAAAAGATGGATGAATACTGGGTTTCACTGAAGTATATTCTTCTGGAAGGAAACTTAGACTGTTTGCACACATTTCACAGTGTGAGTTGCTTACAACTTAGGATAAGTATTTGTCAATGGTTCTTAAGGAAATCTGCAATTACACTTCATCTAACATTAAGTTTTCAGGAAATTAACAACAATACGAGACTGGAGAGCCACTGAAAATGTATGCTGCTTCTCTCCTCTTGTAAGAATTAATGTGGATAGTTGTAGTCATCATTTGGGGGCTGTTCTATTTTATCTGGAGATAATAATGATGACAGTAACATACACACATAGAGTTAGAAAGACTCGCTATGTTTATACACAGAGGGCAGGGCTTTCGATCAACCATCAGGGAACTATTTGTCGGGGAGTATTTGACTATTATTTACCAAAGGGATTCAGGAAAACTGCTATGTGCAGTCATTTATAGTGGCAAACACCTCTCCTTTTTTTTTTTTGTCTCATTGGTGAGGCTCTTAAAGATCCCCAGAGGATACTCAGCAAAAATGAGCATAAGAAAGGCAGGACTTTGATCAAAAGCTGCTGCAATCTATCCTCACTCCCTAAAAAATCAACAAAGACAAATAAAAAGAAAATATGCAGAAGACCATTTATTAAGAATGAAGTTGTAATGAAATGAGTATCAAATACCATCTTTAAGAGAATCAACTATTTCAAATAACATTAAAAACAACAATGATGTTAAGGAAGGGCATTCAGGTGGAACTCTTGAAGAGGCAAATTTGCCTTAGTGACATCAAGGAATTTATGGGCCAAGGGTATGTATATGAAGCCTCAAAATCTTTTTTTAAATAAGCCACCTCCCCCTATACTGTTTTCTTCCCAATCCCACAGGATAACCTACGGTGGTTAAAGACCCGCATAGAGCAAGATTTAGGGTAATCATCCCGATTTGTCTAAGAATGCCTCTGCTATCCAGCAAGGAACTCCCAGTCTCAGAAAAAAGCAAGGCATCTGGAGAAAAGGGCCAGACTACAGATATCCTTAGGCCACTAGGACAACCACTACCAGCTATCTACTATGCTAATGGTGGAGCTAATCCTCTAGAAGGGATCAGTTTGTCTTACATACAGAGGATGATGGAGAATACACTGTGCCTCATCTGATATTCTGCATCATCTACACCCATGTGATATTCTGCTGAGAAGCAGGCTTCCATGGCTACCTCACCGTCACTGCAGAACCTTGCCTAACAGCTGGAACCACTGATAGGAACGCAAGGTCCCATCACTGGTTTAAGACCAGCCCTTTGCAGAAGAAGTTAACAGAAAGGCTGCTTGTGTAATTTAAAACATGAACAAGCTCCTGTGAATACATAAGAGTTCGTTGAAAATAACAGTTTTCATAAACTTTGTGACTGGTACCACAATGTGGCTGTTCAGCAAGAGATGATTAAGATGCAAGTGGAATTGTAAACCTAAAGAATAGTCTAGAGGATGGCTTCAAGATAACTGGATCAAGCACAGGAAGAAAGGGGAAAGTCATCTGGAAGCAGAAGGAATGGTCAGAAGCGGGAATGCATGGTTCTAGCAGAACCTAGGGGAGAGGAGTCTGAAGAAAGGTGATTCACAATCATCAAATGCCACATATTTGAATTGGGCAGTACGGTGGGAAGACACAGGGTCTGGGTAGACTATTTTTAAGATAAAAGAGATCTGACTAAGTTTTCGGCCTTCACTTTCCTCATTGGAAAAAATGAGAGTTTGGTAGCAGTGACATGGAGGTGGGGAGATAAGAGTGGGGCTGAAGAAGAAATGGATAATAATATTTAAAGGACCTTTCTGTTCCAAAATTCTAAGTCATCGTTCATGGTAGATCTGTAGGTTAGGGATTGGTATGCTGGCAAGGTTTCAGATGAAGGAAATACGTACTCTAAATCCAGGCTCTCTTTTCTTACAGTAAATGTATGCTTAAAGCCCTCTGCAAATTACAGCTACTTTCTTGCTGCACTTGAAGTAACAACCTGATCTTTAATACCACCAAAGAAATATTTACAAAGTCTCTTAAAAAACTATCAAGTGACCTGAACCTAAAGAAGCCTGTCAAAATCTTTCTAACAAACCCCTTTTTTATAATCCCAAGAAAGATGTTCCTTTTCCTTCTGATGTGTTTTATAGGTATATAATTTATAGAGATGATTAAATAAATTGCTTACTTAATTCCCATAACATTTTAGAGTTTAAGAACTTGGGATGGAAATAGAAACCCATGCTCTAGCATTTCTATGGAAAACTCAGTTTCCATTGACAAAATTTGCCCCTCAGGACATTTGTTAGGACTTCTGAAGTGGCTGCCAGTCCTGGTACCTGCTTTAAAGCCAAGCATACTTTCTAATTTACTCATCAAATGTCAGCGGAGAAAGTAATTCTTCCGAGGATGTGCAGAACTTCATTTAGTTCATTTAACCTGACATTAAAAAGACACTTTATAGGGGCTGGCCCCGTGGCCGAGTGGTTGAGTTCGCGCGCTCCGCTGCAGGCGGCCCAGTGTTTCGTTGGTTCGAATCCTGGGCGCGGACATGGCACTGCTCATCGGACCATGCTGAGGCAGCGTCCCACATGCCACAACTAGAAGAACCCACAGCGAAGAATACACAACTATGTACCGGGGGGCTTTGGGGAGAAAAAGGAAAAAATAAAATCTTAAAAAAAAAAAATAAAAAAAATATTAAAAAAAAAAAAGACACTTTATAAAAAATGTATAATAAAAACAGGCACGTGAAACGATCCCTCCATTTCACAGATTGGGTCAATGAAGAGAAGGAAGGTGCAGAAAAAGCCCCCACAAGATCTGCATTACTGGTGATCTCATAGAACGCTCGGGAACTATGGCCCTGGCCCGGCTGTGAAAGAATGAGTGTGGTACAATTTTCCAGGCCTTGTTGAAAAGATATGAGAAAAGCTCTTATACTTTTTTTTTAACCACAAAGGCAGAAAATAAAGACAATATTCCCCTAAATAGACAAAGAAGGTAAGAACCTGAAGAGGGCTTAGCAATCTCTGATTTCATAGAAAACTAAAGTCCGGCAAGATGTGATGATTTGCTTAGTGGCAGTGGCGGAGAAGAAAAGGCAGTCTTGGCCCCATTCCCACTGCTTGATGCCTCCTCTTTAATCGCTAGCTGTAGAAAATGTACGACATCATGGATCTAATTTTGCAGTGCATGACTTCTCCTTTAGTAGAGAAACATCTGTGACAAACAAAAAGCAATGTTTTTAAATTCAACTTTTGGGTAGAATTTTCAATCCATTACATAATCAGCTAGCTGTGGTATTTGTGTCACATCTATGCTTAAAGTTTCCCAAGTGCCTGAAGTTGTGAGAAACATCAGTTCTAACCATATGGCCAGAGAACACACATAAAACACCCACTTGCATTAAAAAAGCAGCGGTTTCCAAGAGAGTTTGGTTGCTGAATGAATGCTCATTCAAGTACACTCTACTTTGTCATTTGTCCTAAAACAAACAATATTCTATATGGCTCTATGAGGACTTAAAGAGAGAAACTAAAAGGAATTGTTTCAAGACAGGCAGACAATACTGAAATTAAACAAAGACATAGAATATTTGGCCTTCTATCCTTAACCCAGTAAGAAATGCTACTTATATAAGTATTCCTTGGACTAGAAGCAAAAGGTTTCTTTTAAACTCTTCTATGACTTTAAATATAAACCTTATGTAAAGTTTACTTTTCTCTTTACTAGTTTTATTTTTCTCCTTCTCACTTTTGTTTTACTTAAACAGAAAACATGAGCTGTGGCTTTGGAAAATAATTATAATTCAGTTTCTTTTCTGAAGGGTTAAGTTAGAGAGATTTCACTATTTCAATAAAACTGCTCAGAGTATCGAAAAACATTCACAAAGGACAGAGAGAAATTTGAGGACCAGTGTAAGAGAAATATGTATTTCTTGAAAACAGTTATAAAAAGGTAAAGACATTATTTCGCTTCCCCTGAAAAGTTTCTAGCAATTAATTTTTCTGTCCAATTGCCTTAGGAAAAAAATGGAGATTAAAACATACATATCAAAAGCTCTCATAATTATTTATATCACGTTCCTAATAAACTTGAATTTTATCTCTGTTTATCCTACAAAATATTCTGACATGCTACTTCTGCAGCTAAATTCTTTTTTTTTTATTGTAGATAATAAAATACAATTCTTCTACCTGACTGGTTTCTGAATGCATGACTCTGGGAAATGTCAAATGTCTTTCTTTAGCTCCAGTCAAATTAGTTTTTTTTTTTCCTAAGCTGCCTGGAACATGTTAAACACAAGGCTGTGACCTTAAACTCTGAAATAATATTTCTAGTGTCTGTGCAAAAGCCTGCCCTCACATACACCTTTAGACTAATTACTGCAGTGTAATGTTGCCAGTGAACCACTGTAATTACACTTGGAGAAAAGTATGGTCTTGTTCTTTCCTAGCTAATGAAAATGATAACCTTTCCATTTTGATTCATCATTCACAACAGGCAGAGCATGCGATGCTGGGTCTCCAGGGTATACGGTAATTTTCCTGACTGTTTATGCACAGTTCTGTTTTCTGGCCCTGCAGAAGCTGGAATTAAAGAACCAGGCATACTTATGCTAAAAACAGTCAACAGTAATAATAGCAATAACATTAAAATTTAATATCATCCTTACTCTACAATGCCATTCTATAATGAAACAGGGCCATGACACAGGACTGTGTGTCAAAAATGATGATAGCATAGAAAACAAGTAATGGGCCTCTAAGTCCATCCTATTCAAAATGCTTGCCATCATTTTATTGGTTACTTAAGGATACTTGAGAGAAGATGTTGGACAGTTTATTCTCAAAGTCAATGGACTTGTATCTGACTCTTAAACAATGACAGAAAAACATTCTACTAGATTTTTTAAAAACAGTATCTTCTGTGTGAAAAAACAATTATTCTTTAGCTCTACTTATTAGTAGGATTAAACATATTCAAAAGGGAAGGAATGTTTCTTTGAGGTAGACTATCCCCACCTCTAAGTATTTCATCTACACATATCCATTAACTACCACGAGTGTTTATTAGAAAAGACTACTGAATATTGAACATGAAGAAAAACTGAAAAACAATTTAGCTTTTTGAAAGTCCTTCCTCCCAAAGCAATGATGCAAGATGCAAAGACCAGACCCAAGGTGGTTCTGTTGAATCAAATCAGATTGAAATTTCTTCTAACAACAGCCCCGTGTGCTGTTTTCTTCAATTGCTGGTTGGTTTTCTTCCAGCCATGTGCTCACCTCAGTAAGAGAAAGACAACCCATGGGAGTCTTTTCCCAGTTGGAGGCAAAATGCCATTTGTAATAACAAAAGTATTTTCATCTGTTGGTTGAGAACTAACAGTAATAGTACAGTATGGTGCTTTATTGATCTGGTTAAAATAATTCTTGACAGCAAATAGTTATATGACATATGCTGACCTGATCTCTTTCCAGCAGCAGAGATCTACATATGAGTGCCGACTGAACTTCCAATTAAAAAAACAGCCAAGATTTAACCACCTGCCTGTACATTTTTAGTATTCTAGAACATTCTAAGGCATTATCTACAATGCTTTTGTGGAATTTGTGTGTGTGTGTGTGTGTGTGTGAGAGGAAGATTTGCCCTGAGCTAACATCTGTTGCCAATCTTCCTCTTTTTGCTTGAGGAAGATGGTCCCTGAGCTAACATCTGAGCCAGTCTTCCTCTACTTTGTATATGGGACACCACCATAGCATGGCTTGATGAGTGGTATGTAGGTCTGCATCTGGGATCTGAACCTGTGAACCCTGGGCTGCTGAAGTGGAGTGTGTGAAGTTAACTGCTATACCACCGGGCCAGCCTTGATTTTTTTTTTTTTTAATTGTGGTAAGAACACATAAGATCCACTCTCTTAACAAATCCAAACAAGTTACCCTTCCTTATCACAGACCTGGTACAAGTAGGTTAGATCTATTTTTCCCATGCCAGGCAAGCTCCACAATGCCCAGGCAGCAGAGGAAAACACTGAACATTTAAAACTATCTAAAGCCCTATGGCCAGATGTTGCCAGTAATATCCATCCATGACGTATTATTAATGGGATAACTAAGTGGGACTCTAATAGGATATGTGTGTGAAACTTTTTTTTTGAGGAAGATTGGCTCTGAGCTGACATCCACTGCTAATCCTCTTTTTGCTGAGGAAGATAGGCCCTGAGCTAACATCTGGGCCTATCTTCCTCTATTTTATATGTGGGACACCTGCCATAGCACAGCTTGATAAGTGGTGTGTAGGTCTGCACCAGTATTCGAATCGGCAAACCCTGGGCCGCTGAAGTGGAGCGCGCAAACTTAACCACTGTGCCACCAGGCTGGCCCCTGGAACTCTTCGTTATTAAAAGTTCAACTCTAAGAGGCAACAATTATCTACATTCACTTCCACCTTCCTGCTCTTTTCCCACTGGTCTCTATCAGTCATTACTCAGGAAGTCTGGGCCAATCTTCTTTGATGAGCTTCACATAAAAGCACAGAGGTGACTACACTTATAGCTCAGAACTACTGAACAGATTAGAGGAGATATGTTCCAAGACCCCTAGCAGCTGCTTGAAACCACGGATAGTATCGGACCCTATATATACTATGTTTTTTCCTATACGCATATAGATATGATAAAGTTTAATTTATAAATTAGGCACAGTAAGAGAGTAACAATAATTAATAATAAAGTTGTCTTTGAATCCATTACTAAGTAAAATAAGGGTTACTTGAACACAAGCACTGTGGTACCGAGATAGTCCATCTGATAACCAAGACAGCTACTAAGCAACTAAAGGGCAGGCAACATGTACGGTGTGGATATGCTGGACAAAGGATGATGCATGTCCATGGCGGGACAGCTCAAGATTTCATCTTGCTACTCAGAATGGTGCATAATTTAAAACTTATGAGTTATTGCAGTTTTCCATTTAATTTTTTAAATTTTTTTGAGGAAGATTAGCCCTGAGCTAACATCTGCTGCCAATCCTCCTCTTTTTGCTGAGGAAGACTGGCCCTGAGCTCACATCTGTGCCCATCTTCCCCTATTTTATATGTGGGACGTCTGCCACAGCATGGCCTGATAAGCAGTGCACAGGTCCACGTCCTGGATCTGAACTGGTGAACCCTGGGCTGCCAAAGTGGAGCATGCAAACTTAATGGCTTCACTCCTGGGCTAGCCCCATCCATTTAACATTTTTGAATGCGGTTGACTGCAGGTAACTGAAACTGCAGAAAGAAAAACTGTGGATAAGGGGGGACTGCTGTATCTTCTTAGGAAGCGTCTTTAGAATTCTTGTTTCACTGATGATGCAATACATGAGTTTGATTACACAGAGAAAGAAAGACAGATGACTGAGTTTTAGAGATTTAGTGTTTATGTAATCTAATAATGTGCAGTAATTACTACCAACTCCCCTCGTACCTTTGCTCAAAGCCCTCATTCCGAAAGTACTGAACAAGGATGCCGAGAGCCAGGCAACTTCAGTCTCCTACACTACCAAACACTTTATCGAAACAGTATAAGACTCAGAAGAATTCAAAGAAAGGTTCAGACGTTTGGAGGAAAAGATGTGTGGGTGTGGTATGCAGGACACCTTCCAATTTTCTTTGTGGCAAAGAAGGCTTCTCTTCAAATACTAAATTATAGGAGTGAATAGATAAATTCTAGCTTACACAGCCTCTAAATGCGAATTTCGTAATCATGAATTCAGAGCTGGCGGGGTGGAGGAATTAATAGATCATTTAGTTCTAACTCTTCATTTTACAGATGAGAAAACTAAAGCCCCTTAGAGATTAAGTGACGTGGTCAAAGTCACACACTTGTAGTGTTTATCCATAACATTAAAAATAGAGTTTATCCTGAAGCTTGTTTTTAGGCAAGTGGTGAATTACTGAATTACTCTAAACCTGTACCATCTAGTACAGTGGCCACTAGCCACCCATGGCTGTTGAGCAGATAAATGTGGCAAATCCCAACTGATATGTGCTGTACAACACACCCAGTATAAAACACACACCAGATTTAAAAAACGTAACATAAATAAGAGATAGTGTAAACTATTTCATTAATTTTATATTACATATTGAAATGGTTAATATTTTTGATATATTGAGTTAAATAAAATATATTAAAATGAATTTTGCCTGTTTCTTTTTACTTTATAGAACAGCTACCAGAAATTTAAAACATCTGTGGTTCACACTATATTTCTACTAGACAGGGCTGTTCTAAAACACTGTCATCTAGTTTTTAAGGATTTAGCAGAAATCCCTCATTTCACTATTTTAGAAAGGACCATATTGGTCATTTTTCAAGAAAATATTTTTAATCTTACCACAAACACTCTTAATTGCAGTAATCATGTAAATGCAATGCTTTAATTTTAGGAAAGAATGCATATATATCAATAAATTGTAAAGGCAGGAATTTTGTATTGCTAAATTTCTCTTTTTGATCTTTAAATTATTTTTGCTTCCATTTTTCTGGTTGACCACAGCTTCACCAAAAGCTATAGCATGATCAACTTGCTGCTTGTTTTTAGGGAAATCCAGGCAACCAAGGAGAGGCCATCTAAATTTTCCAATCTGTACATTTCCCATTTTGTGTGGCTGCAAAAGTAACCAGATAAAACACAATGACGTTTGGACTTAGGCAGAAATTGATCATTCTCAAATTCATTTTTAGAAAAACAAAAATGAATGTCCAAAATACGTACCGTCTTTGCTAAGATAAATCTTTCATTACCAGTCCTGTTACCAAAGAACTCAGCGTAGACCTGAGCAATAAACAACACGTGCAGTACATCCTACCATCTTTCAACCATTTGCCAGTCAGGATTGAGGCTGAGGAAGCAGAAAGGATTAAGCAGAAATCAAAGACAGCCAAGCTCTAATGGTGTCTAATTAGCATAACAAAAGACACTGCCACAATCTTTCAGCAGTGGGCAATACATCTCATTAAAGAAGACTGAATAACAATTATTCTCTCCTGCTCCCCCCCACCCCCACCCCCACGCTTCTTGGCTTAGCTCCGGGAGCCCCTGAGAGCTCAGCTCCAGAGCTTCAGCTTTATTGGCCAGGCATTCAGGCTGCAGGGGAAAGAGCCCACTTGTATTACTGTGCACCTGCATCTCAATGTTTTATTCCGATTTCCTCTCCCGCTGTGCAAATGTAGCTTCTTCAAGCACATACAAGTCCTGCCATGCAGCTTATAGGTATATAATATTGAGAAATGGCAATGATGACCTAAAAGAGTAAATACTAGTTCCTCCTAAAATGTCTTTACTTAAAGAAAATTAATCTTTGTCTTCACCTATTTTTTCTCCTTTAATGTGACTCCATTGTCTCAGAGTTAATGAAGCTACATCGAAATTCTACCAAATTTTATTGCACCCAGTAATTACCTGTGAGTGCGCACACACACACACATTTACACATATACACATCATGCAATTTAAATGGGAGTAGTTTGGTTCAGACCTATCCTCTCTTCCTATTTCCTCTTGATGTTAGCCAACTAAGAAAATACATGAAATTCAACACAAGGAATTGACGTTGCAGGTGAATACGTGGATAGTTTTTGTATGAATTTAAACCAAGAATAAAAGATTCTACTTAAACCAAGAATAAAAATATTCTTCTAGGGTGAAGAAAGCTTCAAGTAATGCTATGTACTTTTTCATATCAATCTACTTTGGGGGAAGGATCGAGTGGGGAGGGGAGAGACAAAGGATGCACTTATTTAATCCAATTTCCAATTCTGAGCTGTATTTTTTGATCAGTAACACCTTTCAAAAAGGAATCTAGTCATAAGGGCTGCTTTGATTTTTTTTTAATGGCCTCTCCTGTCAAACACAATATTACATAGTCTACTTAAATCTGAACACTACCATGTCTGCGAGTTGCTCTAGGAAAAGCTGTTTATCACAGATGTGGACAGGAACCTCTGCAATCATTACTGAGACTAAAAAGCAGAAACTGAGCCAACTCACCGAGTAGCTGGGAAAACCTACTGAACCTCTTGGCATGTCTGGGTTTTCCAAATTGCTGCAAAGTTATTGCATTGCAGGAACTGAGAGACCTTGAGGATATTCAAGTCATTAACGTCACAGACTGGAGACCTGGGGTGAGAGATTTTAATGCTATATATACTCTGCTCGTGGCAGTATACAGTTAAAATAAAACTTGGACCCCACTTAAATCCTAAAAGGGCTTCTCTATGTGGTGAACTACTCAGCATTCAACAGTTCGTTCCTACCCTCCATCCTACAGGTAGAGGGGATTTTTATTATTCTCTCTCCCACTGAATTTCTCCTGTTTAATAGATGACATGGTAATTGTTTTTGTCTTTCTGCCTATTTCCACCTTAAAGTTTTGCCAAAAATTAGTATGCACACTATTATGAATTGTATACTGCTTTATATTTTAAAGCATAATAATTTTGTATTTTAATCCCCAGTGAGTGACAAGATCTCTCATAACCACCACAGTCTCAGGCTATTGCCTTACATTTTACCAATTGGTACAATCTTCTTCCCTTTTAAGACAGAACTCCAGCCAATAGGATATGACCTTGAAGAGTACTAATCAGGGAGTCAAGAAGCCTTTAGTTTTACCTCTGTTACTAACCAGCTGGAGCGAATCATTCACTTTTGGGCCTCAGTTTCCTCATCTAAAAAAAAGGGGGGGGGTGAAACCAATAATGGTTCCCATATCCTTCATTTCTAAATTAAGAGTTCCATCAAGGAGGCAGGGCCAGCAAGGTGTGCTGCAGTGCATGTTAAGGGCCACAGTAGAGAGGGAGGTTCTGCTGACAGAGGTTGTAGTGGCGGCGGTGGCAGCAGCAGCAGCAATAGCAGTAGCAGTAGCAGTAGCGTCCTGTGGGCGCAGTGGGACCCGGCCCTTGCCTGACAGCTTGGCAAACCTCATTACCACTCTTCCTTCCTTTCACATCCAGAGCTGACACATAGTCTGGGATTAACAATATTTGCTAAAGGCAAGGATGGATGAAAGAATGAACAGGAGTAATATTTCGGGGATTCAGTTTACCTGTCTGAAAGAAATAATCAAAATAATAACCTGGCTTGAATCTTGAGTTGTCTTCAGATTAATAACCTAGCTCTTGGGAGTCAGTGTAGGTGCTGGAAAAGTGTGATTAGCATGGGTAATACTGCTGAGAGCACTCCTGCCACCGCCAGGAGTAAATTCCAAGATTTCCTGCATCTTCCATTGATAACAAGAAGATAGCTCTGTGAGCTGAAAGACATTCACGAGTTCAACATGAGTTCTACTGGATATCTTGATTCAAGCAGACAAGAGAAAATGTTAATTTTAACTAGAAAACTATCTTGGGGCTTGATCCAATGACTGCTTCAGAACAGGTATAACTTTTAGAAAGCAATACTGTATGGATACATGACTATTTTGAGTATAGATTGTTGCTAAACACACTAACAAAGTAGCAGGCTGTAGGAGAAATTAGGATCCTGGCCTTAAGGAGCACAGGTCAACAGCCCTGCCGGGCCTGCTGCTGCCCCTCTTGAGGAATCCTGCCTGAAAAGCAGAGAGAACTTTCCTGCTCCCTTTCCAAAGCTATGACTCAAAAGAATTTCAGAGAGGTAAGACAAAGCACACTTAATGGGGAGAAAGAAGGAAAACCGTCCAACATTGATAAATCTACAATTCATTTTTTCAGTAGCTGTTGGAAAGATGAATTATGCGGGGGAAAAAAAACCCTGAGCAGCTTCTTGTCATTTCTAAAACATGATCCCATGTCTGCCTGAAAGAGTTAAGGGTGTATAAATATTTATCATTCTTCTTTCAAAAGGATAAGAAAAATTCTTTTTGCATATATGAATTTCAGATTGCTAAGCAAACATTAGGATATGGTCAGGGGCCTATCATCTTAATGAGGATATGGTAATGATAATGGGTTTTTTTTTTAGCTTGCTTATATGTGATCAAAAAAACCCAGAGATTCTGATTTTATACTAAGGCATGCACACACTCAAGAATAGTTAATGCTTTTAGAAGCATATGGATGGGATGACAGGAATACCATCAAGGGCTTACAGTGGGACCAGGGTGAAAGATTCATTAATAGTGATAAATAGGATATGCCTTTCTTAATGGTTTGCAATTGCATATTTAATATAGCAGGCCAGTGACTATGCATTTTAACGGTCTTTATTTTTAAGAGAGCTGCCAGATTTTAATTATAGATTAAACAGTTATTTGCAAATGAGTACCTCTTCATTAACATATCAGAATCATAATAATAAACAATTCTCTGTTACTAAACAATACATAGGAGAATGTGAAGTTTAGAACAGTACATATGTATGGTGCTACGGTAACAGGACAAAATATCCTATTTACCTGGAGCAAGCTGATACCTTAAAAAATTTTAAGGGAAATAAATAACCTAGACAAAAGCTCAAAAGGTTCTAAATTTTATGAGATTAGAGAGTTCTTTTTTTTTTGCAATTATAACCATCCTGCCGAATACCATGCCTGGTTCACAGAAGGTTCTCAATAAATATTTGTTGAATGAATGAATGAAAGAACTAGCTCTTTAACAAGTATATAGTTATATTTTTGCAGTTATGTTGTCATGCACTGATACTTTTTGAAAAATTGCTAAATTGGAATACAATCATCAGTGAGGTTAATTCTCAGAGAATTTAATTCTATAACTTATTCTAAAGGCCATGGAAGAAATGCATTTTTCTGTTATCACCTTTATAACAAATAGCAGCTATAATAATCTTATTTCACATAGTTCCTATTTATATATTTATCTTTATTAAAGACTTTATTTTTTTTGAGCAATTTTAAGTTCATAGCAAAATTGAGAGGAGGGTACAGAGATTTCACATATATCTCCCTGCTCCTACACATGCACAGCCTCCCCCATTAATGTGTCCATGTAGGTTCATTAATTGTAACAAATGTACCACTCTGGCGAGGGATGTTGATAACAGTCCCTTATTTTTCATTTTCACATATACTTTTGTTGTTTCCAACACAGAGAATTTAAATAACTTGCTCAAGGCTACTTTGTGAATCAGATATAGCTCACAGGTGCCAAGCTCTCTAGCCCAGCGTTTTCTGTAGTATACAATGCTGCATCATCTCTTTGCTATTTATTTTGTGTCTGGAAGAAAGCACAGAACAATCTCCCTAAGAGAAAATAAGAGGTATTGTAACAAGCATGCAACACGGTGAAGTAGAAAAAGGTAGAAAACGGAAGAGGAATTTTCATTATCATCATTCACTAATCAACAGAGAAAGATGGAAAATTAGTCACCTAGAGTTCTCTGCTTTGTATTAGGTTACAACATATCAAATACTGAACTGCTGAGGTCAAAATGCAGACTAAGAAAACTGTCTTTAAAATCAACATACAAGACTGGTGATTAGATCTCTAAATTGACTCCAGCGAGATGAAGATACACTTGACTTTCACCATTCAGAGATGAGGAGATTTGGGGAAAAACAAAGTCAGATATGGGACAGCTTCTTGCATACCCAGATCACAACTGGAGGACAAAACCACCAAAGGTTCTTCAAAAGATGTACTTGTTCCTTTTTTTTTTTTAGGGGACATACAAGATGGATAAGAATTAATAAAATAAAATCGGTAGTCCCAAAGGATCATTCACACCTAAGCAAAAAAGTACTTGGGCAGAAGTTTTAAAACTGAAAATGTTAGTCTAGTTTCCTTAACAGTTATTTCATATTGGCTTAGGGAGTCTCTCTTCGAGGCTTTCTAGAAAGCAGTGAAAAATCAATAACTACAACTGGGACCATAAGTTAACTTCTGCTTACTTCTAAAAACCCCTGGAGCTGTAAACAGCTGTCTCCACCAAGCCCAATGGTGTATTCCAGCTGATAAATTCTTCGGTATCACAAGGATTGGCAAGTGATATAAAATTTAAAGGTCTCAGATTTACTGTTTGAAATAATAGTGATGGTGGGGAGTCATGATCAAGTTCAAGCAACAAATGGAGAAAATTTGATTCTACTACTTACTTCTCATAATCCCTTGACTATGAGCACAAGCAACGTCCCTACCACTACTTCTGTTCCGTGATGAAATGGTTTACCTATTTCTTCACTAAACACCCTACGGGGTAGGTACCGACATTATCCTCACTGTACAGATAAGGAAACTAAGGCTCACTGAGGTGTTCCTAGCCAAAGTCACACAGTTAATAACGGTGAAGCCGAGTGATGTCCCTTTTTTTTTAAGTTCTAAAATTCAAAGTGATAGTAATCTATTACTCGGATTACACACAGAGATTTGTGCAGCAAATAAAAAATGCTGTTTTGTGAAGGTGATAGCTAATAGCTTAAAATATTCAGTCACAAAAATTTTGATTTTTAAAAAATACAATACTTTGATTTTTAAAAAATACAAAGATATATTATTATGAACAGATTATTTCCAAATTCTTCAGCTTGCCAGAAAGCTAGTAGGCAAGAAATATGAAATGAATTTAATGCTAATTATTAAAATATGCCTTCCACCCGGAGCATTTCCTAGAAAACACAGGGGAAATGCCCCCCATGGAACTACTTGTCCCTAACTAGGCATCTTAATGTTCAGTACCCGACTTTGCTGAGCATTAGTCTTGAGGTTAAATAAGGCCCCAGACTGATAAATGAAGGACATATCTGACTGCTAATTAGCAAACCCAAGATGATGAATTGTTGATTCAGGGCAATTTGCTTTATAAGCCTATTTCAGGTAATGTTTCTATTACTGTCTCATTCTCTCTCTCTCTCCCCATCTTCCCCAATGCCAACACCCTGAACCCTTCTCTGACTGAAAATCCCAGACCCTCTTTGCAAAGGTATTGTGGCCTTCCTTGACCCTGAAAAGGCGCGAGGGGAGACAAGCAGTGCCACACCAACAGCAGAGAAATTATTTTCCTCTGAGTCTATCACTTGCTGTGTCCTAGGTTAAAAGATGACAGAGATACGGGCAAATAAGAGTTTCTAAACTTGTAAAACTAATTGTGACAGTAATCCTGTCACAACCTTGGAGGTGAAGTGTTGTTTGGTTAAAAAAACAAGAAAAATGGGGCAGGTTGGAATCACGCTCTAAACCGTGTGCTCTACTATTGAGCAACCAGAGTGTTGGAGAAAGAACATGGAACCTGGGCGCGTTGGAGACCGGGCTTTGAGCTCGCACGTGCTTGGGTAAGTCCTCTCAGACCCTCAGTGAAATGCAAGTACAGCTGGTTCACATAACAAATGAGAACAGGTGCCACTCCTTAAGAAACTGAGCGTTGCTACATGAAGATTGGTTCTTGGTAATACTGACATCACTGTATAACCAGAGTGGCCCAGTGATTGTACAAGCGAATAAGTCATTGTCTGGAAACTTTTTTTGGCACCATTTTCAACCAAAGTTAATTCCCTTTGCAATGACTCTGTTTAACAAGATCATCTTTCACAACGTGATCCCTCCTTTCTTCCAACTAACAAGACTTATATACATGTTAAAATTAACATTAACAAGTTTTTTAAAAAGCTAAAAAATATGGCCTCCTTTTTCAGAATTACACAGGGTATATCATATGAACAGCACGCTCATGTTTTCTCCACTATCAGTGGCACTATAAATGGTGAATATTTACAAAGAAACAATAGACATTGACTTTGTGTAAGAATTTTACATTAGAAAAGATCCTTAAATATAGAACCCTTATCACATAGTTTAGAATGATGATAAGAAATGTAATTTCATGACTGTTTCCTTTTCTCTCTCATCTCACTCCTTCCCCAGATCACTGCCCTTGCCTTGGATACTATACGATTGCCCCTGAATCTCCATTTCTCATCTTCTCCGCTGCCCTATGCTCGCAATACTGGCTGCTACTATCTTTTAAGTCACATTTCCTTATTTAGTTGACAGACTAGACAAGGTATCAAGAGGTGATAAAACAGGTCGAGTTTAAGCGAGATTCTGACTTTTGTTTGGACAAGCTATTCACTTTTGCCATCTATAAAATGGGAAAAGCTTATATTGAACTATCTTAGAATTAAAGAAATATATATAAAAGTATCAGCTAGAACACTACAGAACACATTTAAAAATTTCACTTCTCATATTGGTTTATTCAACATTTCTGGTTAGAGTGCAAGGCTTTGAGAAAATTTTTACCAAAAGTAAACTATTACTCTACATGTTTGCTCTCATCTTTTTGGAAAAAATTATCAAATATATCAGTAAATGATGATTCTTCAATTTCCTTACAGAGTAAATGTTTGAGTAGATCCAGATAATGGATGTCCTTGCTACTAAAAAGAAAAAAAAAAAAAAGGTAGATCAGACGAAAACCTTAAATAATACCTAGCCAGGTTGAAGGTCATGTCACACTCTCTAAATCAAGCCTTTGGTTTTGTAAATCAAGTGTTCTGGTTTTGTTCAAAACACCTACTTTCCTCATGCATTCATTTTTAGTAGTTAAGGAAAAGAGGGTAGGAAAAAAGTCACATAAATTGAAGTTTTCAAATAGAATTAGGCAGTTAAATCAAATCTATGAAAAATTCATAATCATTACAAACTAGTTCTTTCTTGTATTTGATAACATATATGCTCTACAAAATAAAGTGCGTGTGTGTGTTGAGAGAGTGATGTTCAACTTATCAAAACAATAATTATCATGATATATAAAAACTAAATATTATAAAAATGGAAATAAGCCAATGTATTAAAGTGGGGGAAAAACCTTCTAAAGTAGAAGGAAAGAGACCTAACTTTAAAAACAATTCAGTATTTTATAGATTTGCATTCTGTTCGTCTACCTAAATTAACTGAGAACACCCAAAAGTCTAAAAAAGCACATTTCAGTATGATTCTAATTTAAGAAGGAGAAGCCTGGCTTACGTAAATAATCTAAACGAACAGCAGAGTTATGGATTTTAAAACCGTCATTCTTCTGTAATAGACAGGGGACTGTGAGGATTGCTTTTCAGAAATGAACTTCCATCCTGTGAAGACATTTTCAGACTACAGGGGCAGAAAGACCCTGTGCCTCAGCTGTCTTGGACTTAAGATTTCCCATTCTGTCGCACGCGTGTCATTCTTCATGTACAGGCAGCTATTTCTACACATGAATTCAAAGCAGCATTTTTGACTCCTTTATTTAGACTATAATTTCCAAAAAAACCCAAGCAGATTAAAAATGTCACCACTGGGGAGAAGAGTTGCATATGTAGCATACCCATTTGCCTTATTTGCACATCTTTTTAAATGCCAGTCTTTCACTTCTTCTGTTTCAGTGTTTGGCCTTGCAACAGTAACACCAAATTAATCAGCAGGGACACTCATAAACAATCTACGGTTTTAAATTGATTAATGTATAGAAAAATGTTCTTTTCTTTTAGAAGTATATTTACATGCATGAAAAACCAAAACCAAAGCTTCAAACCTTTAATGCTTCTCTTATCATATGGTCTTAAATGAAATAAACTTCTATTCTATCTGAAGATGTATGCCAGGGAAGAATCTTCATTTCATTTATTTTTACTTAACAAATACCTGTAGTGAGCGCTTTACAAATATTAGCTGGTTCAATGCTCAAAACAACCTCATGCAGCAGGGACTTCCTCACGAGGAGTCCGAGACCCAGAGGCACCAAGTCCCTTGCTGAGGTCCCACAACAGGGAAGCGATAGGCACAGCACGTGTCCAAACCCGGCGGTCTGGCTCCAGAGTCCAAGCTCTGAACTGCCATGCTGTGCTAGCTCTTCAATTCGAAAGTCAGGTTATAGCTTTAAACTGATGTCACAAATGCTTAATTAATCCTGGAGAGCTGATGACTACCATGTAGCCTGCTGCAGAGTTAAAATGGTCCCTTTCTTATTAAAAGAACTTTGCTAAACCAATATGAAATATTCACAACTTTAGGAGATAAAAGTCAAGTGACACCTTTAAAGTCTCCAAGGGATGAAAGAGACTCTGCAGCTAAAATGGTAACTTTAATGTTCATCTATTTATTGGTAATTTTAAACCTGTCTAGATTTTCAAAACGGATAATCAGCGTACAAGAAAAGACGAACAGAACCACGAGCTTTTAAAATTTTCTCTGTGTGTGTGTAAGGAAGAGTGGCCCTGAGCTAACATCTGTGCCAATCTTCCTCTGTTTTATGTGGGATGCGGTCACAGTGTGGCTTGAGGAGCGGTGCTAGGCGCACGCCCAGGATCCGAATCTGTGAACCCCGGGCACCAAAGCAGAGTGAGCGAACTAACCACTATGCCACTGGGCCAACCCCTAACTATGAGCTTTTGAAAATGAAAATAAAAGATTAAATCTATGGAGGAAAAAGTGGAAGCTAATTATACCCTAAACCTAATCTATATGGTCACTGCAATTGAACATGGAATTTATCTTGAGCTTCCTGAGAGTCAAGACAAAAAGACCAGCATCGTCACCTAGATGAGCTCCATTGTTTCAAAAAAGGGGGATGAAGGCCTCATTTGGAAAGCAAACTTAGTAAACTAACAGATTTATAATTTTAATCTATTAGTAAGTAGATTTTATAGTCAGGAAATCTATTTTATCATCTTTGCCCAGGAAAGTGCTTTGTAAGAAGGGGCTGCCCAAAAAATGTACATTAAACTAGAATACGAAAATGTATTGCAACATTAAAGTAGTTTTTGGCTGTGTAACAAGTTAGAGCTCTGCCATATTATGGGGCCACCATCAATAATCAACTGGATTAACAGGTTTGTAATGGGATTCTTGCCTCTATTTTATGTTTCTCTGATCCATTTCCCATAATCCATCTGCAGAGATATTTTAAAAACTCAAGTCTGGTCATGTCATGCCTCCACTTAAAACCCTACAATGGTTCCCCACTGCTCTCAGGAGAAAGTTGCCACATAAAGCCCTATTTCATTTTTTAAATGAGTGCACAGGAGGCCATATAATGAAGATGTCATAATTTATTTAACTACTCTCCTATTAATAGGCATTTGGCTTGTTTCCAATTTCTGGCTATTACCAACAATAGTACTTGCCTCTTTGGACTCATGGGTGAGCATTTCTCTAGAAGTGGAATTAAACAAGGTTGAAGGAAGAATATTTACATTTATGACTTTCATATATATAACTAAATTGCCCTCCAAGATGGATTTATCAATTTACACGTTCCCACTTAGTACATGAAGGCTTTCTTTCCTACAACCAACAGCATTGCATATCATCAGCTAAAAAAAACCTTCGCTAGCATAAAAGGTGAACAAACACTTTTGTTGTAATTTCATTTTCTTAATTGCTAGTGAGATGGCACACCTTTGGTGCATGTCTTTGCCCATTTTTTTGTTATACAATTACTGAATTACAATTACTAGAAATATTTTTTTCCTGGTTTGTTGCTTATCTTTTGTTTATTGTATCATTCATTATATAGAAGTGTTTACTGTTTTGTAGTAAAATTTATCAAAAAACCTTGTTGGACTTTTGATTAAGATTATACTGGCTCTATAGAATAATATGAGGAGAACTGACATTATCACTAAACTGTCCTAAGTAAGAACGTATTATGTTTTATAAATATATCTTTTATATTTTTCCAAAAGAAATCCGTTTTCATCAAAGATCTTTTTCTTTTCTTGTTAGATTTGTAGGTATATGTATTTGTTCGGTTTCTATCATGAATGAGAACTTTTCTATTACATTTATTTATTTATGTATTTATTTTTCTTAAAACTTGTTTACTCTGAGTATCTCTCAGGCAGAAAAACAAATGTATTATGTATTAAAGAACCAAAGAGTGATGAGAGAAGATAAAATAGAAATCTTCCTGATGTTTTGATTACTAAAGCATTACAGTAGTGAGAAAAGAAGGAAAGCCAGAGTTAATAGAAACTAATTTATAATTCTGATTTTAAAACCTCCTGAGAATGACAGTGTATAGTTTTTAGAGAAAACAATCTCCCAGAAAATCACCCGAGGGTGTCTCCAGGTCTGGCTTCTCACTTCAGTCATCTATCTATTAAAAAATGTCAAAAAAAAAAAAAAAGTGGTTCCACAACTTTCCCTAATTGTCGGTTTAGTTTTGAAGTCTTTTCTGTCAAAAATTCTTTATTAGGTCTTATCAGAGAGCCCCAAACCAATCTATATATAGCTTGTTTTACAGAATGGAGTGGCTTCTTCTCATGAATAGATCAGGCATTCCTGGTGTAAACCAAATTCCATATGCTACAGAGTAAACCCTATATAGTTTTTTTTCAGAATAGTATAATGAACCCAATTTAATATCACTCAGCTTCAACAATTAACTCATAGCTAGTTTTCTTTCATGTATTACCATCTTTTACCTCCACAGATATTTTTCTTTTCTTTTTACATGTTGACCCCTTCACTCATTTCTCTACCCACCTCCCTGCCTCTGGCAACCACTCATCAATCTGTTCTCTGTATCGATGAGCTTGTTTTTTTTTTTAGATTCCACATAAACAGATCATATAAAATTTGTCTTTCTCTGACTTATTTCACTGAGCATAATGCCCTCGAGGTCCATCCATGTTGTCACAAATGGTAAGATTTCATTCCTTTTTATAGCTGAATAATAACCCTTTGTCCACAATGTCTTTATCCGGTCATCCTTTGATGGACACTTAGGTTGTTTCCACATCTTGGTTACTGTAAATAAGGCTGCAGTGAACTGGGAGGTGTACATATCTTTTTGAGTTAGTGTTTTTGTTTTCTTTGGATAAATAGTCAGAAGTGGGATTGCTGGATTTTATGGTAGTTCTATTTTTCATTTTTTGAGGAAACTCCATACTGTTTTCTATAGTGGCTGTACCAATTTACATTCCTACTGACAATGTATAAGGGTTCCCTTTTCTCCACATCCTCTCCAACGCTTGTTATTTCTTGTCTTTTTGATAATAGCCATCTTAACAGCTGTGAGATGATATCTCATTGTGGTTTTGATTTGCATTTCCCTGATGATTAGCACTGTTAAGCACCTTTTTATGTACCTGCTGGCCATCTGTATGTCTTCTCTGGAAAAATGTCTATTCAGATCTTCTGCCCCTTTTTTAATTGGATTACCTTTTTGCAGTTGAGTTATATGAGCTCTTTATATATTTTGAATACTAGCCCCTTATCAGATATATGATTTGCAAATATTTCCTCCCATTCAGTAGGTTGCTTTTTCATTTTATTGATGGTTTCCTTTGCTGTGCAGAAGCTTTTGAGTTTGATGATTTTTTTTGTTCATTTTTGCTTTTGTTGCTTTGTTGTCAGATTGAAAACATCATCGCCAAGACCTAAGTCAAGGAGTTTACCGCATACGCATTCTTCTAGGAGTTTTACACTTTTGTGTCTTACATTCAAGTCTTTAATCTATTTTGAGTTAATTTTTGTGTATGGTGTAAGACAGTAGTGAAGTTTCATTCTTCTGTATGTGGGCATCCAGTTTTCCCAACACTATTTATTAAAGAGACTGTCCTTTCCCCATCGTATATTCTTGGCTCCTTTGTCATAAATTATATGTGTGGGTTTATTTCTGGGCTCTCTATTCTGTTCCATTGATTGATGTGTCTGTTTTTATACCAACACCATACTATTTTAATTACTATAGTTTTATAATATAGTTTGAAACCAGGAAGCATGATGCCTCCAGCTTTTTTACTCTTGCTCAAGATTGCTCTGGCTGTTGGAAGTCTTTTGCGGTTCCATACAAATTTTAGGATTATTTGTTCTCATTCTGTGAAAAATGCCACTGGAATTTTGACAGGGATTGCAGTGAATTTACAGATTGCTTTGGGTAGTATGGACATTTTAACAATGTTGATTCTTCCAATTCACAAGCAAAGACTATCTTTTCATTTATTTGTGTCTTCTTCAATTTCTTTCATTAATGTCTTGTAGTTTTTAACATACAGGTCTTTCACCTCCTTGGTTTAATTCATTCCTAGGTATCTTATTCTTTTTGATGTAATTGTAAATAAGACTATTTTCTTAATTTCTCTTTCTAATAGTTTATTATTAGTGGATAGAATCACAACTGATTTTTGTGTATTGATTTTGTATCCTGCAACTTTACTGAATTCATTTATTAGTTCTAAAAGTTTTGGTATGGAGTCTTTAGGGTTTTCTATATATAACATCATGCCATCTGCAAATAGTGACGGTTTTACTTTTTCCTTTCTAGTTTGGATGCGTTTTATTTATTTTTTCTTGCCTAATTGCTCTGACTCCAACTTCTAGTACTATGTTGAATGAAAGTGGTGAGAGTGGGCATCCTTGTCTTATTCCTGATCTTAGAAGGAGGGAATATGTGTTAGCTGCAGGCTATTATCTATGGCCTTTATTATGTTGAGGTATGTTCCTTCTATATCCACTGTGTTGAGTTTTAATCATAAATAGATGTGGAATTTTGTCAAATCTTTTCCTGCAACTATTGAGACAGTCATATGATTTTTATCCTTCATTTTGTTAATGTGGTATATCACTTTGATTTGCAGATGTCAAACCATCCTTGCATCACTGCCAATAAATCCCACTTGATCATGGTGTATGATTCTTTTACTATTGAATTCAGTTTGCTAATATTTTGTTGAGGATTTTATATCGATGTTCATCAGGGATACTGGCCCGTAATCTTCTTTTCTTGTGGTGTCACTGTCTGGTTTTGCTATCAGGGTAATGCTGACCTCATAAAATGAGTCTGGAAGAATTCCTTCCCCTTCTGTTTTTTAGAAGAGTTTCAGAGGGATTGGTATTAATTTTTCTTTGAATGTTTGGCAGAATTCACCAGTGAAGCCATCTGGTCCTGGACTTTTATTGGTTGGGAGGTTTTTGATTACTGATTCAATCTCCTTACTAGTAATCAGTCTGTTCAGATTTTCTATTTCATCATTTATTTAAATTGTCCTTTTCTGTTAATTTTAGTTTTGCTGGGCTCTTATAACTGGTTCATACTCAATTATCTTATTGGTTTTTCAGTTAATTCTCTTATGTTTCCTGTAATTGTGTGTATACTTGTCTGTATTCTCTACTAGACTAAAACTTCCGTGACAAAGGAGACTATTTTTAACTTTTCACGGTCATGTTCCCACTCTCTAGCACAGTTCATGGCACACAGTGGGCAATCAGTAAACATTTGTTGAAGTGAATGGAATTTAAAATTAAATTCAGGTTTCTCTTCTCCTATATGGGTGTCAGTGCATTTTCATTTCTCCCTGCAATGGTAAAACTTCTTGCAGGAATTAACATAGGATTCTACTATCCAAAAACTTAATAATTAACCTATGAAAATAATACATATGAAAATTAAAAACACTTTCCTAAATAATCACTGGATGAAAGAGTAAAGAAAAACTCAAAATAAGTCAACTTAAAAATAAAAAAGATCAGAGGCTGGCCCCGTGGCCAAGTGGTTGAGTTCATGCACTCTGCTTCGATGGCCCAGGGTTCGCTGGTTCGGATCCTGGGTGCAGACATGGCACTGCTCATCAAGCCATGCTGAGGAGGCATCCCACATGCCACAACTAGAAGGACCCACAACTAAAAAATATGCAATTACATACCAGAGGGCTTTGGGGAGAAAAAGGGAAAAAAAAAAAAAAAAGATCAGAACAGTACACACTAGATATAGAAAAATAAAATAACACATGCTCAACTTCAGCAGTTAGAAAAATAAGAACAACAACCCCAACAACAGCAACACCCTAAGAAATGCAGAATAAAGGCATACAATTAAAAACAAAAATAGAAATTACACAAATAGGAACAATTAACCATTAACTGTATTTGTGCTTGTATGCGGCAGTTCACCAAAACGAAACAGAAGAACAAATTAATACCGAAGCAGACAGAACTTTAGCAAAACCTCTTAAGGAAGGCAAACACTAAAAGAGAAAATCAGGAATGAAAAGGGCATGCCAATAATTCAGACAGGATTACATACAACTCTATGCTAAAAAACGTAAAAAAGAAAATCAATAAAATGGGTAGTTCACTATAGGAATGTATTATAAAAATTGACTCAAAAAAAAAGAAAACTGATATGCATACAATTAAAAAGGATATTAAACAATTTCTTCTTCAAAGACTCTAGGCAAGAAGGCTTCTTAGCAGTGAACTCTTTGAAACTTTTAAGAAACAGATAACCTCTTGCTACAGAAAGAGATCCAGAGCATAGAAAAAATATGGCAAATCACCCCGTTAGGTTTTAGGAAGTCAGCATTACTATGATTGGAAAAACCTAAGAAGAGTAACATGAAAAAAGAATGATAAATACAAGGGTGTCTTAACCTCAAGATAGTGTACTATGACAGATAAGAAAATAGATTGTGGAGTCCCAATCCCAGCTTCACTATTTCTAGCAATGTCACTTTGAGCAACTTCTTTTCCTTGTGATGCCCCAGATTGTAGGAAGATCAAATGGAATAATCCATGTAAAGCACTGAGTAACATGCGAGCAACAATATTTTAAGGGGAGGACTGTCCATGGCACCTTTAAAATATGTAAAAATTTGCATTTTGTCAGTATGTCCATTTTTCTGAGAGGAAGATTCATGATTTTCATAAGATTCTTATATGAATCATGGCGCCCCCAAATTATGATCCACTACTATATACTAATCTTACTTCTGAGTATAGATACAGAACAAAAATCTGGATGCAATATAATCAAAATAAACACAACAGCACATTAAAAGAATCATTCATCAATACTCCACAAAAAAATCTTTGGAACTGAAGGCCACTCTGGGGTGAGTGTGCACCGGACAGCTTGTCTAGAAAGCAACTTGCAGTATCTATCAAGAACTCTTTAACCTAATAGCTGTGCTTCCAGGAATATATATAAAGAAAATGGCCATTGAGACAAAAATAATGTGTGTACAGATGCTCATTAAGGGCTGCTTTATAATAAGAAAACATTAGGAATAATCTGGATGCCCAACATAGAGGAATACTTAACAAACTGCCGTATCCATTCACTGGCGTAGTATGTAGCCATTAACTACAAGTTTTTTGAGAACTTTAATGACACAAAACAATGCTCACGATATGATTTTTTCAGTTAACTTGTATATATAATATAACACCAACATTGTAAAATAAAATAAATGAACATAGTCTAAAGGAAGGAAATACACCAAAAGGGTCATAATGGTTAACCCTGGGTGGTGGGATTACACGTGATCAATATTTTCCTTCTTTACTCTTCAGATAGTCTATAATAAGCATTTTTAAAACAACTACATAGAAGCTATTTAAAAATACCTTACTACAGGGGCCGGCAGGGTGGCGCAGCAGTTAAGTGCGCACATTCTGCTTCGACGGCCTGGGGTTCGCCAGTTCAGATCCCGGGTGCAGACATGGCACCGCTTGTCAAGCCATGCTGTAGTAGGCGTCCCACATATAAAGTAGAGGAAGATGGGCACGGATGTTAGCTCAGGGCCAGGCTTCCTCAGCAAAAAGAGGAGGATTGGCAGCAGTTAGCTCAGGGCTAATATTCCTCAAAAAAAAAAAAAAAATCTTACTAATAAAGATGGGTAATCAAAAATGGATCATCAGAATTACCGCTCCCTGTGTTGTAATTTTGGCTCATAATATTGTTCTAGCTTTCTATTCAGTATTAAGATAATTTAAGAATACTGATGACTAATGACAGAGCTGCAAGCAGAGTATAACTTTGAGTCTTTTAAATAGCTGAATGGTGTTGGCTAAAGTGTACGCTGTTTTGGTAGCCTCTGTAAATGGCATGAAGTTTCCCTACCTTCCACATGGAAATATCAGTGAAAAGTGTTCAGCGCATCAGTAACATTTTAGAAACAGTGTCATGATTTTTTTGTCCCAAACTTTATAAAGAAGAAAGGAAACCTAAAAAAGTCCTGAAGTATGTAATAGATATGAAATAAGATGACTAATAAAACTACTTTTGTAATTTTTCCTTCTAACTCCAATATTACATGATATTACATGATTTTCCAGTCAACCATGGCATCTTCTGTAACAGAAAAATATGGTCCTGATGATCATCTCGGGTGGCAGGCTTTAGGCAATTTATCAGACAAAGCTGAAGACAGCATACACTAAACTTCACTTGTATGCTCCACAGAGCATTAGCTGTCTTCATTGTTACTTTGTTTCTCTCAGTGGTAGGTATGAATTCGTCTATACTCATCAAAAATTTGATGGCTTTTCTATCACTTTTTTTCGTCCTGTCAGAAAACTGACAAACCTACTCAGGGTTATACAAGTTGGTAAACAACACTTTTTAAATTACACAGGTTTTTGGTGGGGACACAGGTACACAGCATTTATGATATCTACTCAGCTCTATTATTGTCATGGGGTGGACTTCGTAAAATATTCTAATTGTATTTTTTTTCATGTCCAACTTGTAGACCATCTTATTTTGCTTCTTCTCGTATTCCTTTCATCTGGATAAAAATTATCCTGCATATGTTCCTACTTTCCCTAAATAAATAATTTCTTCCTTGCCTCTCACATGGAATATCTCACAAGTCTTCACTCACCTGGAACTTTGTCTTGTAGACCAAGAGGTCAATGTACATTAAATCAGCCCCTGTCTTGCGCAGAAAAGAATATACTTACATATTCATGTTGTAGTAAAAGAGGATATGTATAAAGAAGCAGAGAGGAGAAAGAGGTGTATGAGAAAGAGAGCGAGAGAGGAACAGACAGAGAGATGGGAATAAGAAGCAAGATGGAGAGATATAGAAAAATATTAAAGCGCTATTGGTTTGGGAGTACATACATTACCTAAGAGAAAATTGCTAAAAGCTTGTTATTTACTTGGGCTATGGGTATGTTAAAAATCGTTTTTATAGCTCTTTGAAACCACACTGATTTTTAGAATACTCCCTTTAGCCCTTAGAAACAGATGGTATGCTTTTTATTTTGAAATTACCCCTATCAGCTTGTCCCAGTTGTGGCGTATTACTTTCTGATTTGTAAGACAATAGTTCTGAGTCCAAGGAAATGTACAAGTACAGGAAAAAATTTTCCTCATGTGCAGCTATGTCAGTTACATATTAAAGGTTCTTCCCAAGAGTGAATCAAAATTAAAGTCTCTGTAGCTTCCATATGTTACTTTTAAAGCATCTGCTCAAACGAGTTGTCTTTCCAGGCTGGTTGACATTTTAGGACCCTGATAATGATCCCATCTTGCCTTAACCTCAAATGCCCTTTATAAGGAACACTGATGAAACAGCTGGAACACCTGGATATTACCTGCAGGGAATCTGGTTCTCACCAGGAGTAGAAGGCTGAGTTCACTGATGTCAGAAGCTGTCTATTACCTTCCCAAAGAATACACTGATTGACTTGATTTCATTTTCTGCTTTTGTACTCAAGTCACTAGTCATCATGCTCCCTGTAGTCAACTGTAATCTTTGGCTACATACAGGATATCCCAAACGCAGGCTGGAATATAACCTTACCATTCCTCAGGCTTACTGTCAAACAGTAATGCTCTGCTCACTCTGCAAAGCCATTTGTAATCTAGTATACCTTCTTGGGTATGCATGTCTAGAGTCTATTTATCAGCACACAACAGTTTCAAGGGCTTCTGAAGACATCTGTAGAAGGAGACGACAGAAGGCCTCAGAAGCTCAGACATATATTCCAACATCAGCTTGCAGGTCCTTGTGTCTCCTTGAGTAAGGCTTATGAAGCCCCATGTTAAATAAATTTTATTAAATTAAATGAAAGGAAATCTATGACAGTCCTGATCTCCTTCACTAGCAATGAAGAATACGTTAGACAAGAAGCTGTCACCTGGCCATCCATTTACAACATACTTTGAATTTTGGTCACTTAATCAGCTTACAAGCTTTGCAGTAGTCATCCAAGAGTGGGCATTCTCATTGTGTCAAAGGAAGGTCACAAGAATAGAAGACAGAGGCCCTTGCACTTTCCATAAATTTGATGTGAACAGAGTATATATTCTTCACCACAATGAAGTCTAAATAATTCTGGTGACAGGTAAAATGATAAAGTTGAGAGTTGAGTAGCTATTGATAGATAAGGTCCTCACGTCTATTATAAATTAGTGGCCGTCTTTGTTTCTAAGCTAATTAAATATTTCCTGGTATTTATTAAATAGCCCTTCCATGGTTCATATGAATCAGTCATGGTTACTTTTGGTGGTACTTTCATTAGAAGTGATTAAGTCAACCAACCGTCACCTTTGACAGTACATTTGGCAGAAATATTTTGGGAAAAAACTCAAAAATTAAAATTTAACAGCATTACTACTCAAACTCCTTCTCACCTGGCTCAAAAAACCCCACTAAAACTAAGCCCGAATTCATAAGAACTAGAGGATAAACAAAAAGCTTAAAATAGGCCATATTAGATGTACAGCTTGGCAAACCACAGTGCCTGTTCTGCTTTTCTCATTTTACATGGTTCTCACCTGCCCTGTCGCATTTGCCCCTCACAACAACTATCTGCAGTATTACGATCTCCAGGACATAGAAAAGGAAACTGAGGCTCCCGGAGCTTAAGTGATAATACTCAAAGTCACCCAGCAGTCTGGGTTTTCTGCTTTCCACTTTCACACCCACCTTCGTAGGAGGCCAGCACTGATGTAGACATAAATAGATATTCCGGAGCAACACATGAGACAGAGTAGGGCATGATGATCTAGTGGCTTTTCTTCATGAGAGCAATTTGATTATTCCTCTATTAAAAAAAACTCATGCTCCAAATTATTCATAGTAGGTCTAAAATTTTCCCTTTCGGTAAAAATTTTCCACTATGCTGTCTTTGATTAGTCTATTCAAAGTTAAGCCTTTGTCCATCTACAGTTCTTCCAATAGTTAAATGTGAGATGAGGACAATATGCTTGTACTAATGTTTATTTGGTTGATGACCAGTGTACTAAAGGATCTGGCCTATCGAAAAGGTATTAAGGCAATTAGCCTTTAACAAAACTGCCAGCTGAGGAGGCAGCATCCTTTCCCCTGCCACTCCTGTAGGTTTACACTATTTCTTGCTTGGCACGTTATCCTTTTCACTTTATGCTATCCTCAATCTCTCCCTATCTTTCTCAGGCAGGTAAGGCACTCCCTCTTCTCAGTTATCACACTGACAGCATGCCACCCATGGTTCTATAATTGTTCCATATTCGTATAAGACCCATTCCTCTACTAGCCTCTCAGTCTAGGGCAGTGATCAGTGTGTCCTTTATCCTCAGCATCTGCGACGTGCTTGGGCCATAGTTAATGCTAAAAAATACCTTTTGAGTGAATGAAATGAAAACATTATTAAAATGAGAACAATATGTCAACATAATAATTAACTAATCTTGTGTCTTCTAATGGCTCTCTAACCAGGATGTTTAACTTCACTATTTCCTTCTCCATAAAGACAAATGAAGAAAATGGGTTTATAGGTATAAAGATTTTTTTTAACCTGAAAATGTAAAAACAAGCCATTAATTTATTTGTTATATTGTTTGAGAACTGTTCTGAGTAAATAAAAATCAAATATTTCAATTAGCTATCAATTACTTTTTGGCTCTTTATAGTCTGACCTTAGAACCCATAACAATAAAGATTTTTTACTGTACTACACAAAAACCTCAGCACCACATTTTAGGAGAGTTGGGCAATAAAAAAGAAGCTGATTTCAGGAATGGAGTGATTGCTCAGAAATTCTTAGAATAGTCTAGCAATTTAAATAAAGACAAAGTAGTCCTTCCTCTCATGAAACAGAAAGTGGAAGGAAGGGGATGTGAGAAGATTATCTTTGCTGTTGCCAAAGCTGTGCTCAGTTACTTTGCAACAATGTTTTTAGTCAGGAAGTTGTTCCTATGGAGAGACACTGGGCAAAGAGGAAAGAAAGGGTTTTTGCTTCCATACTGATTAACCGCATCTTAGCTGTCTATTCTGTTCAGTTCAAAGTCTTCAGAAGGTGTGCTAATGTCACAAATATGAATAAGCCAGATCCTTTACCTTGTGCAACCTTCCAGTGTAGCGATGTCAACATATAAAAAAAGAGATTCTTCCCAAGATAACGTGTTTGTGCTTATAATCAAAGCAGCAAGCACAGGTACAGAGTACAGGGGCTGGCCCACGAATGGTGAAGTCAGTAGTCAAGTTTCAAGGATGAATAAAAGTTAACCAGGTTTATAAAAGTGGGAAGGCTGGTTCAAGAAGAAAAAACCATCAAAGAGGAGAGGGCATCCTGATCTCCTCTTAGATGTCAAGGATTCTTTGACTCTGTGTTTATAAATATAAGCCTCTCAGTTGACACTATACCATCATTGATGGATCTTTACTTGGCCGTTACTTTTAGGAGCCAATGCCATCAAGCTAATTTAGTTTCAGGATAGGAAATGGAGGGAGATGATGATGGAAAGTAGACAGGGGCCAGTCCAGGCCTTTGTGTGTTACGCTGAAGCATGTGGGCCTGCTTTTGTGGGTAATGGTGGGTGCTGTAGGGTATTAGGTATGGCAGTGACATGGTTAAATTTGTGTTTTGGCTAGATCTATGGCTCCTAGTCTTTTGGATTCTAAACGCTACTAAAATTAGGGAGGGTAAAGCCATTAAAAAAAAAGGTTGTTTATAAGATTCATCACTTTTTATTCTCTAAGTAGGGACACACTTCTTTGAAAATTTAGTATCTATAATCACAATAATTTTATAATAGCAAGACATTTTAAAGAAGAATCTTTAGTGAATTTAAACTGACTGTATTGTATGGTCTTTATTTTTCTTATGTCAGATTGGTGAAAACGTCGTCCTGGACCAGCATGTGACAGTCCGATAGTTAGGAGCACTGGGACAGATCATTCTGGGACTATAATTCAGACAGAGCTGGAGGAGCAAGCAAGACCACTAATAACTAAAATGACAGCATCATTTTAAGGCCACAAGTTTAAGGTAAGATTTGCTTTAGAACTCAACTCCATATACCTTTTTCTGATTGTCACCTAACAGATGTCTGTGGTTTAGGAGCCTCCACAGAATAAGGATTTTTTGCTGGTCGGTTACAGAGGCGTTGAGGGAGAATGGAGTGAGAAGGGTAGAAAGGAAACACAGAAGGAAGGGGGAAAGGTGTGACTTGAAATCAAGACACTGAAGCTACTCTATCCCCAAACCACAGCGGGTTCTCTGTGTGGCCACACATTGGTGTGTGCTGTGTGTTATTGTGAAGACTCAGAGGCTGGGATCCAGCCTAAGGCAGCTAATGATGTGTGTGAGGCCTCTGCATTGTTGAGAGGTGTGAAGTGGAACCAGGTACTAAACAAACCCCAGGAAGGTGGCCGATGCAACTAGAGCCCAGAAACAACAATCTTCAGCCATCTCAGAGAAGTGACTTTTTCACAAGGCAGGAGTGAGCAAGGAGTGAGGAGGAGGCAAATAGGACCATTTGCTAGCTTCACACAGCAGGCGTGAATTTAAGGCCAAATTCTATGTGTTGAGAGGTAGACATCCTACTATCATTCTGTGTGTGAGGAAAATCCATCTTGATGGATTATAACAGATGGGTTCAGGTGTGACACTAGCAAATGAGACACCAAGACAGTCTTATTCCAGGTCCTTTCGAGCACTCAAGAGGCAGGGAAACTACAAACATGATGCTAATCCTGACTGAGCCAGGTGTCTTTTGTTTTTATTTTCAATATATTAGGGCAAAACCTCCATTCACTGGGATTCATCCAACTCAAACTTTGGGCCCAGAGCTGGTTCTACGCAAAACCATGGAATAAGCCTCACAGTTTTGAGCCTTATTAACCCTTTTTCCATCAAAGGCAGTTTTCAGTTCTAGGGTCTCAAATTTAAAAATGTTGCCTCTTTTGGTGAAATGTTCATTTTTATGATCCCATTGAGATAAAGCTTTATGGGGAATTAGGAGTCAATATGGAGAGCAGAAGGGTAGTATATCGTATGTGTTGTCCTGACAACCACGCCACTAGGAAATGCTTTTGAATGTTCTCTAGACTTTCGGGAAAAAGGAGTAAATTAAAGTTCATAATTAGGATTTTTTTTTAAGGCAAAATTTCAAAGAATTCTGTGGAGTCAGTAAAGTTCAATATCTTAAAGTACCAATGAATAAACTTTTAGTACCAAACATATTAATATTCAGAAAAAAGATTCTAAAGAATCAAAGATACTATACTCACTAATATAATCTAGACAGAATTTTAAAAACAAAGGTTGAAACTGAAAGGACACTCTGTTTAACGAGAAGACAGCTGTTCAACGTAACCACCCATTCCAGAATCCACCCTGCTGAGTCCTGGAACTGTCCCAGTGTATTTCTTGAGTCAATTATCAATTTGAAAACCTTTCTAAGGTTTAAATTGGTCTCACAAATTAGTCACTCACATTTTTGGAGTTTGAAATCAATCTCTCCCTTCCTACCAAGGCATTTGTCAATCTCAAATCTCTGCTTCCTGCAATTAATCCTGTTTCAAGAAAATATGAGCATACATTAACGCATGGAAGTAGTGTCTGTATTATTTATTAAAAGCCTCATGCTAGGCACAATAGACACTTGCATTCAAGTGCTGAATTAATGCAAATGGCACTTTATACTTTTCCATTCAAACATGCCTGTCCTTAGCACCACAGTTTAACTTCTTTCTAAATGTAGCTTTTAGTAGAAAATGACAATTATGAGCCCTTTGAGATTTAAAATCTGAAACTCAAATTATCAAGCCTTAATAAAAGCCTACTAAATTCCTTTATGTGTTATATTATGTCTGCTTAATTACTGCAAGCCCATAAAGGAAGCAATGTAGAAGCAGAGTTTATATGTTAGCTTTACACAAGAGTGGTTTTTGAGGCTCTTTCCTCTAAATTTAATTTTTATGTGTACATTTAGAAACATATATTCAGAAACATTATACATCTAAAACATAGATCACTCCTATAAATATATTAAGTGGATAAATTCTCTTAGAAGGCAAAAAGTGATTAAAACCACCAAAAAGTTCTTTATCACAAAACAGTATATTCTCAGTTCAGTGGGCATCTCTTTATTGTTGCTAACAATTTCTCTCTCACACTGATCAGAAAGAGAGATACAACTTGCTTGTTGAAACTACCATTTTAATACTGTTTTTCTACAGAGCATAAATAATCTTTTAATGAAGCAGGAAATCACTGTTACTTAGAAAATGGTCTTTCCTTATCTGCTGCTGTTTAGAAAAAAAAATAGCAAGCAACATTATTTTTATTTGGATAACGTCAATCTTATACAGTATCTTTGGAGGGGAGAAAAAAATGCAGCCTTGTCAAGTACATGAGGAGGATAGGCCTAGATAATATAAGGTTTCCACAATGCCTTTAGTTCAGAGGAGATGGGTAATTATTCTGTGCTGACATGCAAGATGAGGCTGGTGCCACCAGGAGGTCATCTTCCCTGTTCACCGCCCCCCCCCCCCCAACAAAGGGGCTTCCTGTATTATAATCAACTCTTATTTTTCCTTAATTTGCATTTTCTAATTTTCCACTAGCCATTTTCTTGACTGAATTAGCCACTGTTTAAGTAAAATTACATATGTATCCAAAAATTGTAGTGAATAAAAAACCAGTTTTCCCCTTCGAAAACAAAAGATAGAATGAAAACAAAAAGGTAAGAGGCTCAGATGCCATTTCAAAGCCAAAAGATTCTTATTGATCTTTCACTGAAACTTTCAAATCTAGGTATATGTGGTTTAAAGTGGATCTGCAAAAATATTTACAGACCAAAAATATGCTACATACAGCCCAAATGAGAAAAGGGCTTCCTCAGAGAACTGTCACAAATGGACAAAAGCAAAAGGCAATCCAAAGTCGCAAGAACAAATTCTAGACATGTGGTGTCACAGTGGGGCTTTTAACATCTCTTGTTCTGGAAATACACGATACAAAAATAATCAGGTCTCATTGCAAAGATCTTTTTCAAGAGCAGCTAGGATGCCAATAATCTGCCTGGCTTGTCTCTTCTGTAAACATATTCTCAAACCCAATCCATGCTTGGTGGAACTATAGGGAAATTTCTGAATCTCAAACCCTGCCAGGAGCAGAGATCTACACTGCAGACCACAAAACAAATATACAAAGGAGGTAAGATCTCAACAGAGTGGTAATTAATGAATCAAGTGTCATTGTCAAGAGTGGATATCTGTGAGAACAGTGTAAACCAGGGCAACTGAGGACATGCTTTCATAGAACAGAATATATTATAGAGGTGATCGTGTTCATTTAATTCTTCTACAAGTCTTCACTGAGCATGTACCATATATTAGGCATTGGGCTGGGCTCTGGTGATGTCACGGTAAACAAAATCAGATATGGTCCCTGTCCTTATGGAACTTACAATCTAGTGAGGGAGACGAATTGCAATCAAATAATCACACAAATGTAAAATGGTAACTCTGAGGTGTGTTAAAGAGAAGCGTCACGTGTTGCTATGAGAGTGTATGTGATGGTGATTTGGCCTGGTCAGAGGGGTCTGGGAAGGGTTCTCTGAGGAACTCTGACGGTAGCCAGGAGCTAACAAGTAAAGAAGGGTGGGAACAGCATTTCAGGCAGAGGAACAGCATGGAGAGGCCCTGTAGTGGGAAGGAAGAGCATTTGCTTGAGGGAACAAAAGAAATAAGGTGTGCCTGGAGCAGAGAGGGCCAAGAGGAGTGTGGGGAGAGCTTCAGCCTCACAAACACAGAAGGGTTTTCCCTTTTCTCCAAAAATAATGAAAGCCACTGAAGAGTTTTAAGCAGAGAACTGATATAATCAGATTCGTTGGTATAAAAGATCATTCTAGTTTCCTTTTTGTGAACAGATTTGAGAGGGAAACAAGAATGATTCAGAGATGAATTAGCAGGCAACTGCTATAGTCCAGGAAGGAGAAGAGGGTCGCCTGGGCCAGAGTTGATTTTTAAGTAGAAACATACAAATAACTTCCTACCCTGTAATCAGTGTGATGTTTTTCACTACTGGCAGATTTTCTTTTATCTGAGTAAGAGAAGTTGCATTCTATCCTAGAAATGAAAGCATCTTTTGGCAAAACACAACTTTATCCTGGAAAGATAAATCATATGCAATTATATGACTACAATTTTATAAAACTAAAAGTATATAATTAGGTACACATATGTAAAGGTTAGAAGTTGAACATTTAAAAAATTAAATGGGAAACTCATGTGCATGTTAGTCATTCTGGACTGAGTTTTGAAGGACACAATGTTTCTATCAACCTAAATTAAATCACTCAGATTATGGACCACAGACTTGTAGTAGGTGATGAAATCCACACTAGGTTTCCAGACTTAGACTGTCAATACATCTATGAGTGTCATCATACATGATTTGCTTGTGGTTACTCACGTCTCAAAAGAAGAAAAATGGAAATACATAAGAAACTAAGAGATCTCCATAAAATGGAGTACATGTTTATGGTCCAGGAAGGGAAATGGTGGGGCATAAACCCATCCCAAGCTTTAGCAAAGAAGTGAACAAGTGCCTACAGTTATCTGGCTTGCAGCCTTCATCACGATCGTCTGAGTTTTTCCCTCTGACTAAAGCAGGAACAGCATATCAGATCCCTGCAGATGCTGAAAGCTGAAGGCAATGGAAGGAAATCTTTGACATTCTGTCACCGGAATGACAGGACAAAATGCATTGCAATAAACAACGGTTGGAGCAGGATAATTTGATGCACTGGGACCTTAAGCTTCTCCAGATGCTGAACTCAGCTTGGGATGTAAGATAAGAGAGCAGCATTTACCCTACTGAATAAAGTCGGGTTGGGTGAAACCAGAAAAAAAGAAACTTCCTTGTATAAACTGAAACCAGTTCACCAACAGGCATATCCTCAGACATATACAACAATTCACATATGAAATACACACAATATTCATATAAGTTACATACACATGTAAAACATACTTACACATATGTATAAAATATAACTTGTCCACGGGCCTAATAATAAACGATAGTAAAGCCAAAAAGAAAAACAAATGCTCATGAGGAATCTTAACATGGAAATAGCACTATACCAATATTAAGCTCACTTAATATCATATTGCTCCACAACTACTACAAATAAAATGCCTCTGAATAACATTTCTTTTCCAAATAAACAAGCACATGCAGACACAGATTTTTGACTGTGAAGATTTAATTCACAACAGAAGGATGTTGCTTATGGAGTGAGAAGTGAAATCACAGTCCCTCTGGGCACACCCAGGTGTCTGCCAGTTTCCATAACAAGGCTGAGTGATGTGCTTGCAGTTCTCAAAGACTGTTTTGTTTCAATAAGGCCAGTTTAGGTGACTGCTATAATAAAACAGAAGTACCACTACCCATTTGGGTTACGATGACTCAGAACCAACAAAGCAGCCTGCTTTACTGGCGAAGATTTTGACTTAGTTTTTCTTTATATTACTTAAGTAAAAAAACTTACAAAAACAAAAAACAAAACAAGACATCAACACAAGCATATGGTTTTGTAATTATAAGATACACCATGCTTGTGGAATGAATAACAATGAGAAAAGACAATCTTAAGAACAATAGCTAACATTTATTGTCTGTCTATTATGTGAAAGGCATTGAGCTAGCAACTTTATGTACATTTATCTTGTTTAAAACCCTGGAAGGTGATTGTTATTAGCCTATTTTAACACTACTGGCTCAGAGCATCGAAGCAAATTTGTCCGAGGTCTTAGAGCTTATAAGCGATAAAGCAGGGCTCACACTCATATCTGCTGAATTCTGCCAAGCTCAAAAGCCCATCTCTTTCCACTCTACCCACTGTCTCTCAAATATCACTGCAGAAACAAAGAACAAGGTGCAGACAAAGAAATCAAGAAACATGTATTAAGATCCAAAGGAATACATGGCTAAAATGTGCTTAAGTCCTATGCTGACAACCAACCCAGGCACAAAGCAGACCCGTCCCCTCACCAAAGCTTACCAGGCTTTCAGAGTGCTGTTTCCTTCCTACTTTACATGGCTTGATACCTTCAGGAAGGATTCCATGCTAAAGCAACGACAATGGCGTGCACATCAATCTTGCCCCTTAGCTTTGAGGGATCTCTGTGTCTTTCCAGCTATTTAAATTCTATTAATCCCACCGTACAATTTTTTTGATGGCTGCCACTCTTAACTGTTGACCCATCTCTGTCTATCTTCCTTCCACACACAGTTCTCTCTCTTCCTCACCTTCCATTCATGTTTCCATTCCTTCCTCCACGGGCTTGTTGCACCACTCCACAAAATGGCACTGGAAAACTTTCCTCTCTTTCTCTCGTCTTTACGAAAGCATTAAAGGTTTGTTTTAGAAATTTTCAAAAATACAGAAAGTCACAACAAAGAAAATAAAATCACCTGGGATTCTGCCACTTAGAGATAACTACTATTAACATTGTGGTGTATATTTTACCGGTCTTATTTTTTCTAAGCAAATGCATAATTATTACTTTTATAAAATTGATATCATATACATATTATCTGGTAACACTTTTTCATTTTTTGACATACCAATGAACATCCCCTCATCATTCAATATTCTTCCACAACATGATTTTCCGGGACTGCATGGCATTGTATTGTATGAATGCAGCATATTTATTTAACTCATCACCTATTACTGGATATTTAGATTATTTTTGACATTTTATTATCATAAAGTTTTTCGATGAACAGTCTCATAGATTCATGTTTACTCCAATTCATGACTCTTTCTTTATATATACTCCTCTGCACATTTGGAAGGCCTTGATATATTCTGTCCAGTTGCCCTTCTCACAGATTTTACGAAATTTCATTGCCAGAAAGACTAAGTACTAATGCATGGGAAATGGGTATCTTGAACATAATGAATAACCACCAGCTTACAAAGTAACTTATAAATGAATTAACTAATTCATTCCAAAAACACTCAGTAACCTTCTAAATGTGCTAGGTACTGGGGATACAGCAAGTAGACACAGTCCTTGCTCTTATACAGCGTTCCATTTTATCAGGACAGAAAACGAAGGAAGCAATAATAACAAACTGTGAAAAACAGGAGGTCATGAAAACGGAGAAAGATGACTAGCCTGAAAAGGCGTCCGGAGGTGGAACTGAAAGTCTCGGGACCGACTGGGTACCCTGGGCGAGGCCAGGCTCTGCCATGAGCTCCTCAAATCAAGTTCCTCACCCATCCTGCCACAACAACTATTCTCCTCGTTCTCCCATGATTTCTATTTTTATTTCTAGCTTGAGCTGAGGCAAAACAATGTTTTATTTCAAAAGTCTCCTCCCAACTGTAAAAAAAAAAAAGCTACTAAATATAATACCTTCTTAAAGTTAATCCCTACCCCCAGACACATACACACTGATTAAAAACAGAATAATTCTGGAGAAGAATTAGGTAAAATAAAACAATTACTTAGGGAAAACGTTCTTCTAGAAGATTATGTAGATTTGAATTATAGGTTTTTCCATGAGTTTCTAGACATTTGTAATCAATATGGTAAAAAATTCTCATGAACATAAATGGCTACCAAAATTGGTCAGCAGCAAATGGCCTAACGGTTTTAAAAGGAAGCAATCAAAGTAAACAATAATTATATCCTCAAAATAACATCATCATCCGTGTATTTTAATATTTTACACAGTATAGAATTTAGCAACCACTGAAGCTAACAACTTCTAGAAAGCTATTTTTCCATTTCATGTAGACAAGAGCCCAAATGATTAAAACTTTAAAAATTATGTCTAATGAGTCCTCATTACACAATTGCTTTAGAAACAAAGCACCACTGTTTCTCTCAAAGAATAAATGCATAAGGATTGGAAAATGTACCAAATTCTGGTCTTTTTAAATACATGATGACATATGGAGCCAAATAATATTAGTATATAGATAATAAATTACTCATCATTTGATTTATTTGTCTGAGGTATAAAATACTTTACATTTAAAGGGGAAAAAAAGGTATTAGAAAAAAGGGGTACTGAATCAATTTTGATTCCTTAGAATAGGTTGTATATGTATTACTTCTCTGTAATTAAGTTTTAAGCACATACATAAAAAGCAAACCCAAGTCTTCTATCCTATGCATGTTTGCACGAGTATGGGTGATGTATATAGCATTTATCCAGTGCTTAGCACGTAAAGCATTTTTCTAATCTCTTCGCATGTATTAATTTATTTCATTATTAAGACAACCCGTTAAATTTTTTTCTTTTTTTCTTTCCACTTTATGGAGGAGGAAACTTAGGCACAGAGCAATTAAGCATCTTTTCCAAGGGTATACAGCTAGTCAAAGGCAGCCAGGCACGAATGCATATAAAACTCAGATGTCATCTGGAGTCTCCTTGCTCCTTCAGATCTAGGCTCCAACCTTCCACATCTTGTCCTATGGAAAAAAGTTCAGTGCCCTTCTCCAAATGACTTTAAACATCTAGAGGACTGTCACTCTTAAGGTTATATCTAGCTCGCAATTTTTGGTCTTCTGACTTAGTTTCGTAATTAAGTGTGCACATGGAAAAATGTAAACCACCTAAAACTGAATATTAGTTATTCCCCCACGTCTTCTCCCTCTTTTAACACTATGTCTGTCATTTACACTGAGAGAAAAATTCCCTGTATTTTTCTACCGCAGTTAGCTCTTTTTTGTTGCCAATCTTTTTTTTTCCTGCTGCTTCTCCCCAAAGCCCCCCAGTACATACATAGTTGCATATTCTAGCTGTAGGTCCTTCTGGTTGTGCTATGTGGGATGCCGCCTCAGCATGGCTTGATGAGCAATGCCATGTCCGCACCCAGAATCTGAACCGGTGAAACCCTGTGCCGCTGAAGCCGAGCACACGAACTTAACCACTCGGCCACGGGGCTGGCCCCTGCAGTTAGTTCTTTAGTCTTGTTTCCCTCTAACTCACGGCTTCAGCTTCTTACTTTGTCCATTAAAATGGTTATCAAGATAGTGTCTTGAACAAAGCTTTTTCCTTTCCTACCAGGAATTCTGTTGTCACCTAAGAGAATGATGCCCTTCCCCCCATATGTGCACACAAATATGAAGGTAAGACGTCCTATATTATGACTAACATAAAATATTGCTACTGATGATTATGTAGGTGCCATAAAGAACAAACCTGACATATGTTCACTGACTTAGCAGAACAGAGGCAGAAGCAATCCAAGTTCAAATGACATTAGGTTAATTCATTAAAGTTTAAATAAATCCATACAGGAGCAATTATTTTTCTTTGTATTTGAGAATCCATGGCTAGAAATGACAATGCTTAATGATTAAAGGAAATCACATCCCTCCACCCTGCCAATGAGGTTGTCTATATCTGTAACAAGTGTTAAAAAGTCAGGTCAAAACATTATTAGAAAAGAAAGGTTAGGAATATAATTGGGGGCATACACAAACTACTAAATCATATGTATCTAATTCATATAAAAATGATTTTTCAAAACACCACCTACTTCTGAACTGGTGAATATGAATTATTCACATGGCTTTATATACTGGGGGGATTATAAAGAGTAGGAGAAAGAAAGGATTCAACATAAATTCCAGAAAATGAAGCAACGTTTCATAAATTGCTGGTTTCCTAAGAGTCAAACAAAAATATTTCTTGAGCATCGCTACACAAGGCCACCTAGATTGAGATGACTCTGGTAACCTCTGGAGCTGAGCAGTGCGTAGCCCAAGTGGCTGCATGAGATGGTCCTGCGTTTAGGTATTCCATCTGGCAATGACCAGGAAAGATAAAAAGTAATTCAGTGTTTGAAGAACACTCTTTGCCTTCAAAATGTTTTTACGGTAATTGAAGAAAAACTGCATTAAGCATTATGGATACATATAAAACATACTCCATAATTTTGTGCTGGAAATAAAAGTTCAAAATGAGTGGTATAGCTGGTATGGGCTCCAGGAATAGCATACACTATGTGCTCCTTGAGAGCAAGGACTGTCATTAGTAGTCATTGACTCAGTCGTGAATTCACTTGAATTTGACTCAGTAAATGTTTGCTGAAGGACGTTTGTAGAGGTGATATACAGAACAGGCTACTTCTTGAATAAGTTTGGCATTTGTCAGCTATGTAAGAGAAGGAACTTTTTTTTTTTTTTTTGAGGAAGATTAGCCCTGAGCTAACATCTGTTGCCAATCCTCCTCTTTTTGCTGAGGAAGACTGGCTTTGAGCTAACATCCGTGCCTACCTTCCTCTACTTTATATATGGGATGCCTACCACAGCATGGCTTGCCAAGCAGTGCCATGTCGGCACCTGGGATCTGAACTGTCGAACCCTGGGCTGCCAAAGCAGAATGTGCGGACTTAACCGCTGCGCCATCGGGCTGGCCCCTGGAACTATGTTTTTTAATTGAAGTATAATTTACACACAACATCCTATTAGTTTGAGGTATACATCATAATGACTATCTATTTATATACATTATGAAATGATCACGATAAATCTAGTTACCATCTGTCACCAAAGTTACTACAATATTATTGGCTATCTTCCCTGTGCTGTACATTACTTCCCCGTAACTTATTTATTTTATAACTGGAAGTTTGTACCTCTTAACCACCTTCACCTATTTCACTTACCCCCAATCCCTCCCCCTCTGGTAACCATTAGTTTGTTTCCTATGAGTCTGTTCCTGTTTTGTTTGTTCATTTGTTTTGAAGTGAAATCATATGGTATTTGTCTTTCTCTGCCTGACTTATTTCACTTAACATAACACCCTCAACATCCATGTTGTCGCAAATGGCAAGATTTCACTCTTTTTTATGGCTGAGTAATATTCTATTGTATATATACACCACATCTTCTTTATCCATTCATCTACCGGTGGACAGTTAGGTTGCTTCCATATTTTGGCTATTGTGAATAACACTGCAATGAACATAGGGGTGCATATATCTCTTTGAATTAGTGTTTTCATTTTCTGTGGATAAATACACAGAAATGGAGTTGCTGGATCATATGGTAGGTTCTGTTTTTAATTTTTTGAGGAACCTCCATACTGTTTTTCATAGTAGCTGCACCAATTTACACTCCCTTCAACAGTGTACAAGGTCTCCCCTTTTTCCACATCCTCATCAACACGTGTTATTTTCTGTCTTTTTGATCACAGCCATTCTGACAAGTGTGAGGTGGTATCTCATCGTGGTTTTGATTTGCATTTCCCTGATGATCAGTGATGTTGAACACCTTTTCATGCGCCTGTTGGCAATCTGCACATCTTCTTTGTAAAAATGTCTATTCAAGTCCTCTGACCATTTCTCAACCAGGTCGTTTGTTTTTTTGATATTAAGTTGTGCAAGTTCTTTACATATTTTGGATATTAACCCCTTATTGGATGTATGATTTGCAAGAAGGAATTCTGTCTTATTCAAGAGTATACCCGTATTACTTGGCCCAATGCCTGGTACCTATTAATACATGTTTAGCAATTTAATGGTAATTAGAGAAGACAGTAGGTTAAACTGGAAACTATTACCATGCCCATCTGAAAGCAAAAAGGAAAGAGTCCCAGAAAAAGGGAGACAGAGACTCCTGGGGACAACTGGTAGAATTCCAGGAAAGCCTGTAGAGACCTGACTGAGAGCTGAGGGGAAGAAAGGGCTTTATCAAGGAAGAGAGGAACCTCTTCTGAGACAGGAAGGAAAGAAAAGATCCTGAAGGATGCACAGACTTATCTGTAAGGGGAAAGGAAAGAACATCAAAGCGGTTACAAATCTCTCCATCTTCTCATTTAATGAAAATGATAATACTCATTTAAAAAGCCTAATTGTCAGCAGAGACTACTATTATTACTCAACAAGAGTAATGGTGGAGTGGGCAGGATCTGAGCCATGAAAATGGCAAAGGATGAAAATAATCTTTGTGTGTGTTTGGGGTAGGGGTGGCATGCTAGGGAGAGATAGAAAGTTAAAAAAAAATTAGATATGAACCATATTTCTCAAACTAATGCTCTAATTGTTCAATAATTTTATCAAGAACTGTGCTAGGCACTGTGGGGAATTTAGAGAAATATAAGATACGGCTCTTGTTCCTGAAAAGTTAAATAACAACCTAGAGATATTTCATGGCAGAGTGTGACTATATGCCAAAAAAGTGGAAGAGATAAGGGTAAAACGTTCCATGACAAGAACTATATTCATTACCTGTTATTTCTTGTTCTATTAAATTCTAATAATCATCTCCTCTATTGTTTTTTGTTGTTTATTTTGTTGTTTATAGTCAATAAAGTCATTTCTGGCTTTCATACTGGAATTGTCATTTTAGTAGGTACTTGAATTTTGCGGAAAAAATTGCTTTTCCTCAAGGTTCACTGAATAAAACAGGTCACAAAGCTTTGGCTGAACACAGGGTCATTTCTTAGGTAGACAGAATAGAGTCTTTCAAGAAATAGTCTTTGTGCGTCCCAGAGATACACAACAAAAACTGTTACTACTGTCCATCCATACTGAGTCTGGGGTTTGAGAGGGTTAAACTAAAAATCAAGTTATTGTTGCTTCTCTTTTGGTTCAGTACAGCTTTTCTATAATTCTCTAGAGCTAGGCAGCTGATAGCATGGATTTTTATTGAAGAAATGCTATGACGTTTGTTCTAAATGTCACATTTCTCCCCCACAAACTAAAAATAGCATGTCACCATACCCCTACCCCTAATAAAATTGTTGGCTTGGAAATGACATTGATAAGCAAAATGAAGCATATAACCTTTTCTCTCCTTTTCTATAAATGTTTTATTTATTCCTGAGTAACATTTGGTATCTTTTGTAGGCTGAGATCAAAGGGACAAATCAGTAAATTTTACTGCTGAAGTAGGCTTTACAGTATGGGGTTGTCATTTTTAAAGCATGTTCCAGGCAGGCACTGCTGTCATTTGAGTAGTGATCTAGTGACTGACAGAAAATATCTGTAGAAATAATGTGTGCTCTCATAGTAATGTGACATTTTATGAGCAGTTTGACTGTTTTCATTACTCTGATTTCAGTCTGGTGAAGAGCAAGTAAGAAAGCCAGCAATGGGATATGGAAAGGCTGTCAGGATGAAGTTGATAGGACAACCTTGAAATTGGGCTGCTGTATTTAATAAGACTTTGTGGCAATTATCTGAGAGCATTTTAAATATTAAGTTGACTTGAATGCTTAATCTGATCAATTCCAAGGTCACTGGTTTTATTGACAAGAGTGTTTAGCTAACTGACACTTAAAGCCAAGTTTCAGGCAAACTTTACGCAGGCTGTGGCTATTCCTGTCTTCATTATCCTAACTAGGATTTTTGTTTTAAGGGTGAAGATTTAGTTATGTAGGAAAACTTTCATGACAACAAACTTCAGAGCTGAATTGTTCTCCTCTCTGGTGGAATTCTGTTGAAAAGAGTATTGCTAGAAAACACGGTCCTGGGCTGAAGGCCATGGAAACAAGCTTGAACCAGAGGCTCTCGAAGAATCAGCAGCAGTTCAGACTTTCCACAGGGCAAGTAAGGAAGAGCAGTGTACTGTGCTTATGAGTACTCAACACCCATTTCTTTCGTGCTCCTGGAAGTGTGTGCTGTTTGGTAAATGTGCAGTTAATGGGGGAATTCTTTAGATTTTTACATCTCATTTGAATTGGGATTTTCAGGACGTATTATCTACTTGCTGTTTTGGTAATGCACAATTTGGAATTCCCAAATTATTTCAAGATTGGTACATGGGATGGATTTACTTGAAGAGTGAATTCAGCCCCTTCCCAGTGTTTGCCTCTTTACATGGCTTCTTTGCTATCAGTACATGGTCACTTTCAGAAAGACTTGAAGATGTCACTCTAAATTTTCAATTACTTTTATTAGCATAATTTAGGGCTACAAGTCTATGCTATAAGGTTGTTTGGGAATTTGAGGATTCACAAAGGAGGAAGCATAGCCAACAAATGTCGAAGGACCACCGTATACAAATTACTGCAACCAGGTAAGTCCCAGTTCCACTGTTTACTACCAAAATAATTTTATTATATAAGTTCCCTCTTTTAAATAATTTTTTGTAAGTAAATTACTGTGTTTCCTATTTTGTTGTAAATCCTCGTCCCCCAAATGTTTACTTTCACTGTAAGCTCCTTGAGGGAGGCTCCTGTCTTAATCATTTGCATCCCTAAGCACCTAGCCTATAGCAGGCACACAATATACACTGATATTTCCTTCATAATACTAAAGCTAGTATCTCTTATACTTCCACATGTAAAACTTCATCCTAGTGTTCTAGAACTTAACTAAAAATTCAGTCTTCACCTCATATAGTTCATACTTTTTAACTCATGAATGGTAATCTTTTCCATCTGAAAAGTATATGCACTTAATTTTGGTCAATAGTCTGCAGCTTGCATTGTGTCTTGCGCCTCTCCATGCCATAACACCCCTCCCCCCCAATTTTATTATTAATTCCTATGGACTTTGTATCAGTATACCCCGTCTTTGAAATTACAATCAGATGCTTTAAAAACTCTGATCGTTCTTTCCAATTTTGAAAACATAATCAGTGTGCTTTTAAAAAGCCTGCAGCCGTAGTTACCAGCCAAAAATGGACAGCATATCCAGAAAACCTGCATACATTTTTTAAAAAGGATAAAATAATTTATTTGGAACTCAAAACTATAGTACTGTGATTCTGTGCTTTGTTCAGGACATAGAAAACATTGAAAAATAAGTGCTTCTGAATTTCGTAAAGTTCTTACACATTCTTCTGCATATATTGTTATATATATAAATGAGATTATTTAGAATTTTTTTTTTTTTAAAGATTTTATTTTTTCCTTTTTCCCCAAAGCCCCCCAGTACATAGTTGTATATTCTTCGTTGTGGGTCCTTCTAGTTGTGGCATGTGAGACGCTGCCTCAGCGTGGCCTGATGAGCAGTGCCATGTCCGCGCCCAGGATTCGAACCAACGAAACACTGGGCCGTCTGCAGCGGAGCGCGCGAACTTAACCACTCGGCCACGGGGCCAGCCCCGAGATTATTTAGAATTTTGACTAACTGGTGGCTATACTTTCTATTAGATCAGATTTTTTTTTTTTTTTTAAATGGATGAATTAAGACTACTTTCTCAAGTAAATGTGGCTATACTGTGGGGCAGGGAAGGGCAACACCGAATTCCCAGTTGTAGAAGTCCAGTATTTCACTTTACGGCCCCTCAGTTAAGGCACAGTCTGCTCTAGAAGTTCATTCATAAACACTCCCATCTTCTTGTCTGCCTTCCCATCCCCCTCCAAAACAAAACATTTATTAACTGAAGCTTCCAACTGTGACAGAAATTACAGTCATGTTAATGGTACAGATGGTGTAAAAAATGTAATCTAAAAACATGATTAAAAAACTCAGGAGCTAGGTACCCCAAGTTCATCTCGGATATGGTTGACCAGACATCTATGAGGAAGGAAATACACGTTTTTGGTTAATTAGTTTGCTTTTATCCATCCCTGTAATTAGAACATGCCTTTTCCCTACTTAATCCTAAAACAGTCATTAGATTTAATAAACCTTTCTCGATTGCCACAAATGAGAAAATGAATTAGCTAAAAAGTAAGCATTAAGCTGGTATTAGCAATATGATTGCAACATTATGTGAATAAAAATGTTTTAGTTTAATTATTCAAGATCAAATATATCATTCTATAACTTGTTACAAAAGAGTATACAGGGTTTACCCCCCCTCCCTTCTTCCTTATGTTGGTTCACAAGGTAGTAAAAACATTAATGCTGTCTCCACAGATTACATTCCACCAAATGGAAGTCATTATTAATCATTCTTTCCAAAAATCAACCCATAATTAGCTTCTTCTCAAGTCAAAGTAGAGTCAGAATCCCATATGACCAAAGGAGAGAGGGTGGTCTTGGTTGCCGGACACTAATTAGGAAGCTTGGCTTATATACTTTCAGGGCTCCCGTGAATTGTCCAAAGAAATGGAGCTGCAAGCTAGCCTTTGTTATTCGTATTATTTTAACTTCTAAGCCTTTGTGTGATGGTCTGATCTCTCAGGGAGTCCAGAACGGTCTCCTGACTCCAGAGGTCCCACTAATCCCCATCATGCTATACTTGCCAATCTGCTGGAAAAGTTAGTGACTCACATGGTGCTACTTTTCCGAAGATCAAAGGTTAAAATCATTTCTAAAAAGTGAAAAACAATATACTATCAAAGTTGAAGACCCCAGCTTTCTAGACTTAAATCTTGTGGCGCACTTTCTGTTAGTACTAAACGAAGTTACTCTTTGTTACTCTACCTCAATGAGATAACTTCATGCATTAATAATAACCCAAGTTGGTCTTCACCTAGATCTTGTGATACACTCACAGGAAAAAACTATTTGTTGCGTGGCAGGTTCTAGGGTGTCGAAGTTCTCCCCCATCAACCCCCTGTCTGTGCTTGCTAAAGAAGTCTTCGGTCATGGCATTCATAGCCATTGTTGCTGATGGGCCATGGATGACTGTGGGCTTCCAGAAATGTACATTTGGGCCTGGACCAGACGGGTAAGTACAGAGGAGAGGAGGTTTATTTTGATCATAGGAAAATAGCAGAGATCTGATGGAACCCTGGATAGGAGGGTAAGTTCAAGAGTATCTTAGAGGGACCAGTCTGTTCCAGGAAAAACACTAAAGTCTCTAGAAATGATTCTACATATTTTCCTCCTCACTCCAAAACTCATAACATTGTGAAAGCAACCAGGTTCAGTTGGGTCCTTCTACATTTATTCTGAGTTGAACCCACCTTGGAATTTGTAGGATAGATTAGGAAAGTTGGGGTCAGAGATCAAAAATATTCTTTCCTCTGTGCTATGGGACATAAACTGCAACATTTTTTGGTAATTTTTATGGAGGAATGGTACTCCATGGAGCTGTTGGTTGGTTATGTCAGCCATAATAGTTAGAATTATTATTCTAATTTCATAAAGGGAAAAAACCAAAGACCCAGGGGCTGGCCCCATGGCCGAGGGGTTAAGTTCATGTGCTCTGCTTCGATGGCCTGGGGTTTGCTGGTTCAGATCCTGGGCATGGACCTACACACCACTCATCAAGCCATGCTGTGGCGGCACCCCACATAGAAGAACTAGAATGACCTACAACTGGGATATACAACTATGTACTGGGGCTTTGGGCAGAAGGAAAAAATAAAAGAGGAAGATTGGCAAGAGATGTTAGCTCAAGGCCAATCTTCCTTAAAAAACAACAACAAAAACAAAAAACCCAAGACCCAGAAAGTACCTGCCGGGGCTCAAGCAACGTCTGGCCCCTGACACCCAAAGCCATATCTGATGATAAGTTTTCTTTTACTAGGCAACTACGTCACACATGGTTCAGACCCACTAAGGACAGCAGAAAGATATAACATAGGATATTAGCAATTTAGAAGTATATAGTCTCAAAGTCAGTTTTCACATGCACTTATTTGAATAAAAAGTTACATTCTTGTGCACCATAACCTTTAGGAAATATCACTCTTTATGTTGCCTAGAGTCAATGGCACTGAAGTGTAGGATCAGCCACAAATCGGCCACGTGATTTTAGACAGACATTTAGCTTCTCTGGGCAATGGTTACCTCGTTGCAAAATGAAATAGATAAGATGATCTCTATGATTCTTTCTAATATTAAAATTACTTGATTTCACTCTTTTCCCCAATACACAGATTACAAAGCTGATTTACTGTTCTTTGTTGAGATTAACTTTGAATGCTCCTTAAAAAGAAGCTAGGAATGCTGAATAAACTGTTCTTTTATAAATGAGGTGGAATAAGAGAGATGTGCGTCAAGATGGCTCTTTGACCTAGAGGTTAATAGAGAATTCCAGTTTTCTGAGATGTTGCTAACACAGTTCCATAGGAGAAAAAAAATCTCCTCTCTTAAGAAAGTTACAAAGCTTTTGGAAACATTTTTTTTTTAATGAGTTACTACAAACGAGATATTTATTCTAAATGTGAAAAATAAAATCTCTTCTCATAACATTACAAAGCTTTTGGAATCTTTTATTCTTTTAAGAAGTCACCAGAAATGAGATATTTATTCCGAATGTGAAAAGATCACCTCAGTAAATGAGGACATTTACAATATTACTTTAAAATTTTTATAGACTTTCCACTCTTCATCATTAAGAACAAACATGAAAATCTGCACAGTTTCAACAGTGAGGACGTTGTTCTGAGAAGGAAAATGTGACTGCCTGGAAACAGAGGCTGTGAATCCTGCGCATGCAAATGAGCTCCATGCCACCCAGCTCTGCAGCCCTCACAGACACATGTGGAAGACATTAACATCCTTAAGGCTCCAGGTAACCTAAGGGGACTTGACCACCTAATGCTCAAGCTTAGCAAAACCGGAGAACGAATTGTGGACACCTGATGCAGTTGAAGCCACTTTGCGTAAATCTCTGATTTAGAGGAAATAAGAATACTTAAAACAAGAAATCTTCGAAAATATGTGAGGTTATGGCATTCTCCTCGTTAGCCTCCTCACCCCAGCCCCAGCTTGCCTCGTCTGATTTCCTTCATTTTTAAGAACAAACAGATGATTCAGGAGGAACTGCCCCATTGCAGAATCCAACCTTGTGCCTGACACTGGGCTCCCCGCTCACAGCACAGTCCTAACCACATGGTGGTTGCTTTAAAAACAGTAACGAACATATGTGACTTTACTCTCATGAAGGGGAATCCCTTGCTTGACTAAAGCCTAGGTCATTTGACCTTCACAATTCTGTTGGGTTAACAGGCCCATTTGCACAGATCAGAAAACTGAGGATCAAGGAAGCTAAATAACTTGTTCAAAAGAACATGGCTTAGTGGTGAGAAGATTCATATGTAAAGTGCTTTGTGTAAAATACTCTAAAATCAAAGTAATTAATTTGATGATTTTAGCACATCTCTACAAACTAAGGCAAAATTTAAAACTGCATATAGAATGTTATTTTAGTTTTTTCTGAATACAGTATGCCTACTAAAATTTTGGTGTTTTTCACCTTCAAACTCCCTCTTCACGTAGCTATAAATGAGGTGTTCCTCCTTTATTCCAGAACAGCAGGCAATTCAGTGAAATGCACTGTTCTACGACCTGAGTTGTTCCAGACAGGCTGTCACTGAGCCTTCAACAGAGAGCAGTGAGATACACAATTCCCCTCCTGACGAGGGTCCCTGGAGACGCAGGTCTGGGGAATTATGGCATTAAGAAACGATGTTTGGTACAATCAATAGTCTTTCAGGTTGACTTCATGTGGAAAGAAAGCAGTATTAAGCAATTATGCTGCACATGAACATTCTATATAAGAGTGCATAGTTGATCATTTTTATGGTTTAATAAAAATGTATTTGCTTTTGTTTACTACAAATATACCAACTGAAACATCTGACACAGAATGGCAGTTGGCTGGCAAGACACCAGCTAAAAAACAAAAGCCTGACAAATTAAAAAAATAAAATAGTTTCTAATTTAAATAACATCAATTCAATTTTATTTAAAAACAAACACAAAGCTTTTGTTTGAGCTGTTAGTCACCTCATTTTTCTTCAACAGAAAAATTAACAGAAGAGCTTTTGTGATCAAACACTAACGTTAGAGGTTTATATGGTCCTACCTTGCACTCATGAGGCACATTTATCATTACAGTCACACTTGCCTCGATGACACAACACTCAAACAGAAAAAACAAAACCCAAAAGACGAAACCTACCAAACAGAGAAATGCTGAGAGAAAAACAGACTTCTGGAAATTTGTTACTGTGCGTATTTTTAACTTTCCTAACTCAGGGTACACTGGTTGCTTTTATTTTTGATCTTCCAGCAAAATTGTGTTTTTAGCTTCTAAGAAATAAAATACAACTAAATGAAATATGAACTTACAGATTTCTGTTTCACCATCTAAGAGAAAAGATTAGGCCGAATCAGCAAATTAATTATGTTCCCTACATTTTGAGCCTGATGGAATGATCATTTGGCTACATGCTGCATAGATCACGCATTCTTCTCTGTAACGAGGCAAATTAGATATTTATGCTTCTATTCCAAACAAAGCAGACACGCTGTCTGGCAGGATTTTTTTCTACACTAGTTAGAACTCTGGTAAATAAAGCTTATAGCTTCACCACGCGGCTCTTCAGCCCTGCTATACATTAACAATCTTTATGAGGGTCATGCTGCTGCTTAGTTAACAGTCAATAAGTGCACCATTGCCATTACCATCTCTAACTTTTTGTAATAACTTTGTAAAAATAATGTTTCCTTGCTTGAATTTGCACACAAACTAGTTCATATTTATTCTTTAAGACCACCTTCCTATAATTTGTACTTCCCTTTTCTCCTAAAGCATTTTATTTGTATTCTTGCCTCTGCTTTTGGTTCAGATTATCAACACAATTGCTCATCTCTCAATCTTCATAATACCTGGCACAATGCTCCTCATACCCTAGGCACATCAGTCTTCCATAATCTGCTCAGTTGCTGCCAGTGAGGGTCCCTGGCCTACGAATCCAGCCAGCCTCATTTAGTTCTTGAGCCAATCACTGTCAAGGTGGAAAGTACACTGGTGGCCACCAGCTCACTAGGAGGTAGATGCTAGAATTAGCTGTGCTACCACAAATCCTGCAGCTTGAAATGAAAACTGGGTACCTCAATTTCTGTGGAGTCCCAGCTCTCTTGAAACTCCTGACAGACTGGCTTGATCCACACAAGCAGGCTTTTAAAAATTTTCTGCTTGGTAGTGCAGCTCTCAGCAGGTGCTACTCTCTTACTTAGAAATCTAGGTACTCAGAGAGGACCCTAATCCTAACCGCTTGCCTCTTAGCCAATCCCTCGCCAGGAGCGAAGGAAAGGAAAGGAAGAATTAGCAGTAGTTAAGCTCTTGCTTCTTCAGCACCCAACTTGGAATCTGGTGAGAAATAAATTCATCACCATACTATAGGGACCCCCTAGACCAGGGATGCTCAAACTACCTGTGGTGAAGATCAGCTTTTTAAAGTATTTTCCCTACTTCCTTTCTTCCTTTCCTTTCTGAAAAATATTTCAGATGCATCAGGAACCAATTTACTTAAATATACAGTAAAAATTAGAGACTAGAAAAATGAAATTAAAAAGACATACAAGTCCCCAAATTTTTAGTGTAAGACTGAAGAGACAAAAAAACTATTCTGTCAAATTTCCAAATGCTTACTCCAACTTCCGTACTTCCTTCTAATTTGTGAGCTGGCTGGGCCTGAGGACCATGCTTAGAATAGCACTGGTGTGACCCTCTTACTGTCATGTGCCAATCAACTCTTAGAGTTGTTGAGCGATCAGCAGGAGCTAGCCCCTTTGTAAGGATAATTTCATCCTTTCTTCTTGCCTCTTCCCTACCCTTGCCCAAGGTTTCCTCCCCATCCACAATGCCAGTGTTACTGATATCCTAAGCATGCCTCACGCCAAGGCTCATACTAGTTAGGAAAAGTACACAATAAATATTTGCTGAATGAACTAATTCCTGTGTGAAAATGTCATCGATTGATTTGTTCATTCAAAAAATTACTTATTAAGTGCTCAGTATGTGTCAGGCACGGGGTGAGTTCCGGGGACATCCAACTTGTTCCTAAGTAGTTTTTAGTCTAGTGGGAGAGACAGAAAGTAAACAAATAACCACAATTCACTGGAATAAATGTCACAGCAGAGGGAAGCACAGAATGCTTTGAAAGCACATAAAAAAGTGCCACCTATCTCACTCTGGGTTTGTAACAAGCAAAGGCTTCTTGGAGGAGATGGTGCCTGAGCTGAGTCCTGAAGGATTAGAAGACATTTGCTAGAGGAGAAAGTAGGACAAGAGCAGAAGAAACAAAATCTGCAAAGATAAAGAAGTAGACAGAGCTTGGCATGATCAAGAATCAAGTGGCTCAGTAAAGCTTAAATAGAGAGGACAAGGAGGGAATGGTGAATATGAGGTCTGAGTAGCAGGAAGGGCAAAAGTTTTAAGGAATCCAGAATTTCCTAGTGATGGGTATTAGTGGTATCACTGAGCGTAACAATTTTTTGCTGTGAAGGACTATGCTGTGCAACATTCAGGATGTTTAGTATCCCTGGCCCCTGGGCATTAAATGATGTCACTGATAGAGTGACATCAACCCTGGTTGAGAACCTTGGGTACACGGATGATTTGATCAATAAGTGGACAAGTCTCTTAGGAAGATGCAATGGTACCAATCTGCCTGAATTAAAATGTTCTGCAAAAGGTATGTCCAAGGAAAACCACATCAGCCTTGTCCAAGGTATTTTCAAAGAAAATCACATCAGACTCCTCTAGTGTTTACGTCTGGCCTCCACACAAGCAATCTGTAAGTAACTTTCCCATAAATTCAATTCCACTCAGCAAATATTTACTTAGAACCTATTAAATGTCAACTACTAGCCTAGTTTCCTTTAAGGGCATTTGAAAATATAAGACACAGTCTCTATCCATGAGAAATTTACAATCTAGTTGCTAAGAGATAATTAGGCAAACATGCAAGGCAGTATATAATCCAGTGTTTGACAGTGTATTATTTCATATGTTTCATGGGAACATTTAGCAATTAAGTGGATTCCTCTTTATTCCTTCTCCTTGATCTTTCATATCTGACTCACATCCTCTATCAGAAGACTAGAACAAAGAAAGAAACAGTCAGTTAGCAGAAAGCTGAGCTCACCAACAATTACCTATGACTCTTCCCAGTCTCTCACTTACTAGGGATTTTGGAGAAAAGAGTATCTTAATTTACCTGAAAGAAACAAATATTCTTCCCTGTAATATAGCCTAATAATTAACAAGATTTTCATTCACTTTCAATAGTTTTCCATAAGTGAAGATTTTAAGGAAAGGCACAAAATACTGATTTTGCACTAAAGGTGGAAATTATTTTTCTCTACCTCCTCCAGCTCTATTATATCTTTCTTAGGATGGGTTGATGACTAGAAATAACTACATCTTGCAGTTGGGCTGTAGGTGCTGTCCTCTATTCTGTTCCCAATTCTCTTCCTTGATGACACTGTGCATTTTAATACACTACATGGTCACCAAGTATAATAAGCTTCTGCCTGAAGGGAACAGCTTACAACGATTTGTGGATATCTTTGCTGGGGTCACAAGTCATCAAAAGTAACCTCCTTAAAGGGGAAAAAGTCAATTCAAAGTTATAATTTTCAGGGACACTGTAAGTGACAAGTTCCAGAAAGTCTGTTAGAAAATAGGAAGTTCATTAATATATGAGCATCAACAATTAGTAGTTAATGCTTTGGCTTAAATCCTTGTTTCTTTTGTTAAAATGGAAATAGCCAGGGAGATTTTCATATTGACCCTTTTCAATAATTTCTACCTTGTCATGGACATGTTTATCACATTCTCTCCTGAAAGCAGGCTTGACTGTGGATGACTGGAGACAGCAAGAGGTTGTGGAGTTCATAAGCAACTAAAAGGTCATGCAAAGGGCAAGAGGAGAAGCTAACTGGTAGAAGAGGCAAACTTTACTTCGGAGTTTTCTCCAGGATTGGGTCTGACTTTGAATTTATGGATGAAAATGGGCTTGTCTGAGCTAATCCATGATGTGTGCAAGTTTTCATTATAATGTATTTTTCTCAACTGCCATGGAAAGACATGAGAAATAAAACATGAAAATACTTAATAATTCAGTATTTCCAAGTGTCTAGACTACTGAGCATACTAAATAGTAATTGTTTAGAAGGAAGGGAAAGGAAATGGGTAAGAGATTTTACGAGTACTTATAATGAATCTGCTGTTTTCAGAGATTCGTTTCTCACAGAAAAGTAGATACTATTTTCCCTGTTTTGCAGATGACCAATGTGAGGGTCAGACAGATTAGGTTATGTGCCCAAAGTTTCACAGCTAGTAAAGGAGAGAGTGCACGTTCCACGCCAGTTCATTTGAACTGCAAAGCACTTGTTCTTTCTGGTCTACACCATGCTGCCTAGATGTTTAAGCAAATTCGGATTACAGAAATGTTAGAAATAAAATTATGTTTGTTAAAGGATGGGCACTGAAAAAGCTTTGGGCTGTGGTTGTCTGTGGTTGAAATGAAAAAGCGACAGTTTTCCCCAAACTCATACACACACACGCACACACACTGATAATGTTGGTTATTATGGCTGAGCCACTGAATTTCTTTGGAGGAACCATTTCCTGCTGCATGACAAATATACGTGACAATAAACTATTAACCCAGACCTTTTGGGGTTGAAGGCTACAAGCATCATTTGAAGCAAAAATATGACCCCAGTAATACATATGAAAGTAAATTGCTTTGTTAATGTTACAGGGAGAAAGTGGAAAATGAATAAAATAGCAAGAATAAAACTGAACTGAGACTGAAAGGAGGAAATTCTGAGTACAAGGCATATGTAATGTGACACAGGGTACTGTTCTAGAAATGTTTATAATCAATAAAGGTGGAATGGAAAATTGAACAGCTGTGATATTAAGACCTTATACTCTTAAGAAAAATATGGACACCATGGCCTATAAGTTATTTGATTCTGACAAGCGTCTTCCTATCTTGTCTAACATTACTTATATTACCCATATAAGAGGCTTTCCCTTTATTAGTCTGTGTTTCTGCCATCTGAAAATAATGAGCTTAAACAGCAATCATGCTGTCATTTTACCCCATGAATAGGTTTTTTAATGAAGAATACTAATGAAATTATTGCTTTAGAAAAGAAAACCAAGTCACAATTTTATGTGTTTTATAAAAAAAAAAATCCTGAATCATAAAAATAAATACTTTCAAAAGATAAATATCTCTTATATTTAGGAGAAGATTTTAGCCTATTTATCATTTCAAGGCTTTTTCATGCTTAACTACCTTTTGAAAACTGTAATAGGCTGTGGAAAAGAAAATAAGAAGAGTAGTTCCTTTCTTTATATGATAAATCTGCCTTTGGCAGCGAAGGTCAAATACAGCCTGTAAATAACTGAAATAACTCATAACTAGTAATATACAGGTTGATCAACTATTATTAAAAATAAATAGTTTTTTTAGCAAGAAGAGTATCTTCAACTTGAAACTAAATAATTGCAGCACACTAGCTTAACTATAAAACGAGGAATTCTAAAAAGCAAATGTTCTCTTTATAAATCTGATGAGTCTTGGTGACCTTTTGTTCATACTAATACTAACAAACTCTGCATAATGCATGACAGTCCCACTCTTGAGCCCCTCCCAATAAAGCTTCCTGCTTTTATTCCAATCAGTGTATTCTATGGCCATGAATATGGGGCAGGACACGTTAGTAAGGGTGAGGGGAGAGGGGATGGCAATGGTAGACATCAGCCTGGGCTATCAATAACCTTCGAGGCCTTTGGGAAGAGTAGAGGGCAAATAATTTATTGCAGTATAGGAGAGATAGCTAGGAAGTAATTCCTCAGTATTATCTTTATGATTTGAGACAGAGTCAAAAGAAATAGTCCATGAGTGCACTGTTATTAAGAAAAAAGCACTGGACAGTTATTTGGACAGCCTCAGTTTTTTGGTTACAATTTCAGGCAGATGTGAAACCCAAAAATGAAACCATCATGCTCTTGGTGAACTGGCATAAGGGCCACAACAGTTAAGATAAATCTTTAAATATGGATTTTCGGGAAAAAAAGGCAGGCATTTTTAGGTCTTAGGGGAATGAGGAATAAATTTATCTAAATCAAATAATTATTGAGTCTTGGTTCCCACAACTGTTTTCAGGCGTGAATAGTACTGAATTCCTTATGCTTTCAAAGTTTCAAATGACCTTCAGTTAAATTTTTATAATGTGGTTCCTTTAAAATATATTTATGCTTTTCTATTAACCCCATTACTAATAATAGAGTAATTAATAATAGTGGTGTTAGTGGCATTCTGTATGAGTGTTAGAATTAAAAGCCGTTCATCTCCATCCTCCCCAGCACACCGTGAGTGTGCTGAGACATGGGACCACACAACATCTTATTCTCTGTGTTCCCGTTGCTTTGCACACAATGACTGAATAAACAAATCTGAGTTTTATAAAATTTCATATAATGACTATTGAGTCCCATTTAGAATGCTGGCATCAGGGCAAGCCTTACTGTTTACAGACATAAAAATCTGCTCTGTGACACGAGGCAGTGTACAGAGGACACCTGATTTTACCTAAAGTCAAAGTAAACACAAAATACAGCCTACAATGTAATTTATTTTTCCCTGATTTGGAAAACCATACATATGTCTGGTTGTCCTGCAGACAAGCTGGCAACATGAAAAAGTGTTTAAAATTCAATAACAATGTAAACATTCATATATTCATGACAGTGCAAAAACAGAATAGCATAGATTCATTAAAATGTTATAAATTTAAAAATCACTTGTGTTTTTGTATTTATATATTTGAAAGAGGTTTACTTGGCTTTCTGGGAGTTGACTTCATTCTGAATCAAAGTCTAACGATGACTTGTGGAGGAAGGGAAAGCTGTCTAGTTCACTAACTTGTCCATCTGTTCGTGCCCTCCCTCCTGCATGGCAGCAGTTTTCTGATACAGAAGTGAAGCACTTGCCTCTGAAAGCTGTCTTTTTGGCAGTGCCCTCCTGAACTAATGAAACGTTCTGGTTTAAAAGTCCTTCCCCTTCCAGTCCTGTCTGAGCTTCAGGATGAATGTCCTTAATTTTAAAGAAACACAGGCCAATAGTTTATATGTTGCTTGAAGAAGGAAATTAAATTATGTTGTATTTCACTAGCATGTGGTCCTTTTCAGGGGAAAAATAGTTTTCAACTCCTGCAGTAAACCCTAGAGGGAACTTATACCAGAAGAGGAACTCAGGCATCACGTATTCATCATCTCACTAGTTCTTAAATTTACTATGACACAGGAGGAGAATGTTCACTGTGCAAACTCTCATGAATACAACAAATGAAACTCAGGAAAGTTTAATCAACAAAAATGACAGTACATATATTTTTATAGCATTTAAAAGTTTGCAACACAGCACGTTATCTCATTTGACCCTCAGGAACACTAAAGGTAGGGCTGGGATGATCTCCATTTTCAAGATAAGAAATCAGCTTTGAGAGTATTAAAGATATTTCTTTTTCAGATAAAAAACTCACTAAGATTATTGTATCTTAGAAGGAGGGTTAATCTGGAAATAGGCCAGCCAGTTTGAACACATTTTCACTATCATCCAGCTAGTGGAGTGGCAGAGCCAAGACATGAATCCTGCCTTCTCATAGCAAAACCAGTGCTTTTCATAAATTCCTAGAACTACATCAGTTTTCTCAGGGTCAGGAGCCTGTTTATTATAGATTTTCTACTCTCTAGTTTGTCAATGCAGTGTTCTTGGCAATGTGCACTTTCAAAAAAAATCAATTAATAGAATGAATTAAGCAATAATGAGATCTAAATTATTAGAAGAAAATAGCTGAAAATAGCTTTAAAATAAGAAATGGATGAGTTGAATATTTAACTTTACTGATTTTACTCCTAAAATGATTTTTTCCAGCTTTATATGTAACGTTATTTTTAATATCTTAAAACTCTTAAGGTGTCGGTTTATACCCATGTATTACATTTTATATAATTTCTGTTGATATTGCTCACAGTGCTTATGTGACTAATTAAACCTCGATGAAATCACGTTTCAAACAGAAGCTGTAGTTTACTTATTTCTCAACAAAAACGATGATCATCTGCCTTGTTTCCCATGCAGCAGTCCGTGATTGATTACTGTTACAGCGTGGATTGTAGTTTGCATTCTGCAGCACACAAGCATTCATCTTCACTCATTCTTCAAGACTATAATTCATTAAAATACTACTTTAAATCTGGGGCACATACAAGAAGATGTAACCACATAGGAATATAGTGCTGTTATGACAAAACATAATTAATAAAACATAAAATGTGTTTTATGAAGTTATGGTTTTAATTTGCAACCTCAAGAAATACGCTCTTGCAATTTTGTACAAGGTAACTTCCCAGGAGAATTTAAGTTCCCCACCCTCCCTCCTCCAGGTTCTGAAAGGATTATGATTAATGCACACTCAATCTCTCTCAACTGGAAAAGGTCCTAGCAAATTTCTAAAACTAAATTTAAGCTACTGATAAGTGAGAGAGACCTAAATCTGGAGCAAACTTTGTTTGACTTGTGAATTCCTGTCCTGCCTCTCCTGGCCTCTCTTTCTTTTTTTCTCTGGATGTTACTACACAGCAGGGGACAGAGTGTGTCAAAAGTGGGCCCAGCCGGAGGCAGCAGAAAAGAGCAGGGCCACATACATCCCCAGTGACCCCAGCAAACGGATGACCTACATTTGATGCAAGTAGTTCACACGAGAAAAAGTGAATCTGTGTTGCAGCTTGCGTTTAACCTGTATTTTAAGAGGCAATTAGAGATATATAAAGTAAATATGGGTAAGATCAGTATTACAGACATACATCACTCTCAATTCATATGAGACATTAGCAAAACTCTGTGTTCATGTAAATGTGCACATGGTCTTCTTTCTCTTAATTCCTCAATCTTCATAAACAAATGTACTAGTGGGAGGTTAGTACAAGTAAAAACAGAATTAATGGGTCGCATATTAATATTTATGTTTTACTATATAAAGACCTTGCATACATTATGACTGTTTTGCAAGCTGAATGAATAACTAATGTTACATTATGTATGGGTACATATTAAACAGACATGTCTACACTTTCTTAGTTCAGGATATGATTAATGCAGCCTATCAGAAGCCAGATGGTGCAGAACCAGAACCATCAATCAAAATGAAAAGACCACTGCATGCTATCCACAATGAGGTTCTCACAAATGGAGATTCTGTTCACAGACCCTAACTGGTAATAGGCAGAAAACGCCAAGAACATAGCTGCACTGTCCCACTGGGATAAAAAGTCGTAGCTCAGGGTTGGCTAGATAAAAAATCTGGCGCAGGAACATTCATCGCTGGAGCCCTGAGCAGCAGAGCTGGGAAAGCCCGAACAAACCGAACAGCCTGTCCCTAAGATTAAAAAAAAATTAGAAGCGTTTTAATTATTTTAATAATGTTTGCACTGATGACAGTATCTGTCAAACAGTACCCATTTCCCATTTGATTTAGGATGGGACAGTGCCACGTAGTAACAAAGCAGCTGCCACTGTCTGCCTGACACGTGAGCTGGCATCTTGTTTCTCTTGCACAGGCTTATTATAAATAACCCCAAATGCTTTAGTGTTACTTTGCAGCCTTTCTTCACGAATCTATGGGAAACAATTTTAGTCTCTGTTATGTTTAATACTAATGACTATTTTTGGGGCAGTTGTAGGGAGAAAGGTGGTCGAAAGATGTTTCCTGTTCCTTTAATAGCCTTACATAAAAATAACTATAGAAACACAAGGTGCTTTGTCTTTGTAAATGGATCGTGTGTGCTTAGAAAATGTTAAATAATCCCCAAGCACTGTAGGACCTCAAAAAAAAAAAAAAAAAAAAAAAAACCACTCTAAAACGCATATATAGGTTCCAATTCCTAATAGTCACTGAAATACCATCTCAGAATTCTAATTTTGTGGAGTTTTGGGAGGTAGACAGATGTGCAGGCATGGAGAAAATTCCAGGAAATACTTCTTCTAGAAGAGTTACGCAGAAAAATGAGATACTTAAATAATACATTAAAATCCACAAATACAAAAGGCTAATGGAAATAAAAATCTTCGGAAAACCTAAACGTGTTATCTAAAGATATTTCTGCTTCAAGATAAAAATTACATTATGACCCTCATAACTTGACATGTGGGATAACTTGGAAAGAGAACCATCCACTCTTGCTTTTGTAGCAATAATGAAAAAAGGAGTGACTATGTACATTAATATAAATAAGACCTTAAGTAGAATGGTTGAGCTTAAGAGATTTTTTAAAATTTTGGTATTTCTTTCTATCTTCATTATTATGTTATTTTAAAATAGGACTGATATTCTAATTTAGTAAAACTTTGTTACCATCTTTTCTCTAATAATATGAACACTTTCCACATTGTTATAAATTCTGCATAAACAATATTTTTCAGTTGGGTATTATTCCACTGCACATATATACTATGATATACTTATATAATTAATTTCCTTAATGGTGGACATTCACATTTTTTCTCTCTCCCTCCTATTAACAATATTACAGTGAATACTTTTGTGAAAAGTGGTATTTGTGTCTTTAAGATTATTTCCTTAGAACAGATTTTTCAGAAGCTGAATTGCTGAGCTAAATGATATGAACTTTAAGGCTCTTTCTAAAATTTATATTCTCATCCAGCATTCAGTAGTCTCAATTAAAAAGCCTTTAGTAATTTTGTAGGTGAAAATAATACTTTATTGTAATTTAAATTTGTACTGTTTTAATTACCAGCTAAGTTAAGAATTTTTCTATGGTTAAACAACTACATTTCGTTTTTAAAGCCTTCCTCATGTCTTAGAAAATGTATCATTCTTATTTACATATGAAAAGAATTACAGAGTGCTCCTCCTTGTATACTGAATTTGTCTAATTACTTGAAAGTAATAAACTGTATTCCTTTAAAATATTTAAAAATAAATGTTTTTCAGTAATTCAGACCTTGCATAGGTTATGACTCTTGTGCAAGCTGAATGAGTGCGTAGCGTTACATTCTGTATGGAAACATCTTAAACAGACATGAATGAGTGCGTAGCGTTACATTCTGTATGGAAACATCTTAAACAGACATG